>NC_056609.1:25566340-25866340 GCF_018340385.1 Cyprinus carpio | reverse complement strand
AAAAAAAAAAGGCATTACCACAATTTTATGTATAAACCATTTCTGCAGATACTTGTAGAAAACATAAGTATTCATATTGTATACTCTATGCAATCATAATGCCCATATCTAATTTTTCTGATGTGTGTATTTTGCTTAGTTTACACATAAAAGCAACTGAATAATCTAAAAGTCAAGCCAAACATGGTCCATTCAGCATTTATGGACTAAAATCATGAAAACTGAAAATAAGTTCATCTGTGAGAATGTGTAGAAAGATCCATCAGTGTGTGTATAGATATGTGTGTGTTTGTGAGAGTCACTCACCCACTGGTGTGTTCTCATAGATGAGCTGGTACGACTGGAAGAAGTAATTCTGGAAACGAGGCGGCTGATTAGAGGCTGGAGGGGAGAGAGACCGAGACATGGGTCTTAATAAGAGAAAACACTCACAGTTACAGCTGTTACATAAGACGGCAAACAAAAAATGACATTGATGAACACATCAAATGAACCCTCTCAATGTGGAGCCGTTTCCAGTCAGTATGAGGGTTGTGTGAGAGCTTGGTGTATATGTGATATGACAATAACTTCTACACTACTTCTACATTAAAATAAAATGTTCTGCAAAGGTTCCTTTTTCTGCTGTTTCTTCAGTGAAAAATCCACTTGTGTACAGGGTTCTTGAGTTGGCTGGTTCTTTGCAGTACTAAAAACCTCAATGTTATTAACTTGACTACATTTTGCAATAGCTCAGTTCTTCCCAGTAACAAGCTATTTTTAAGCAATAAATATCCTTACTGTCACTTTTGATCAAGTTAATGCATTGCTTTATCCAGAAACAATGCATTAACTTGATCAAAAGTGATAGTAAGGATATTTATAATCTTACAAAAGATTTCTTTTTTTATATAAAGTGCTATTCTTCTGGACTTTATATTCAACAAAGAATCAGTTTTCACAAAAATATTAAGCAGCATAAAACTGTATTCAGCATTAATAAATCAATAAATGTTTCTTCAGCGGGAAATCACCATATAAGAATGATTTCTGAAGGATCATGTGACACTGAAGACTGGAGGAATGATGCTGAAAAAAAAGCTTTGCATCACAGGAATAAATTACATTTTAAAATATATTATTATTTCTAAAATATTATTTAATTGTATTATTATTTTTAGAACAATTATTTAATTATTTAAAATATATAATATTATTATTTTTGATTAAATAAATACAGCTGTAACGTGGAGTCAGAGACATTCGGATCCATATGCAGTAGTTTATTATAGAGTAGTCAAACAGGCAGTAATCCAACAACAGCGTCAAGTGTGTAAAGGGATATCCAAAATCAGTAACAGTACCAGGCAGAGGTCGGAGCAGGCAGCAGAGAATCAACACAAACCAAAATCAGAAACGGGAAGAACAAACACTAGGAAACCGCTCGGAAATGCTAGACAGATCTAAACAAGACTTCGCAGTGAGTTGGCGTGAGTGTGTTGCTTATATGTGTGTGTGTATTAGCTGCAGGTGTGTGTGTAATTACGTAGATGTAGGGGTGTGTGTGTGCAATCAGTCCCAGGTATGAGGCAGGATGGGAATTGGAGTCCATTATGCAAATTAACACCAAAACCAACACACCATACCTGAGATGAGTTACCCCTAACATACTTCATATCACAGTCCTGCAAAGATCAAAACAACAGCCTTGGTGAGCATAAGACACATCCTTATCCTAATAAATAAATAAATAAATAAATATGTGTGTGTGTGTGTGTGTGTGTGTGTGTGTGTGTGTGTGTGTGTGTGTGTGTGTGTGTGTGTGTGTGTGTGTGTGTGTGTGTGTGTGTGTTTGTAAAAAAAATATATGTAAGCATATTTATAAATGTACTTTTAAATATACAATATACTTTAAATGTACAACAGTTTTTACAGCATAACATTTCTTACTTGAATTCCCCTACACTAGCACTCAATATTTCACTACTACACACTTTGCTCTGGCATGTGTAAACTTCCCCATCTGTGCTTGTTGTGTGCGAGACATGTTTCCCCAGTGTATATACGCGTGTGTGTGTTCTCTTTCCAGGGGTAGCAGGAGACAAGCAGATTTGTCAGGAAGATCAGGAGAGCTTTGATCGTGTGCATGGGTAGTGGGCCACAGAGACAACACACACTCCAGAAAAGGGCTTGTGCGTGTGTGTGTGTTTGAAGTGCTGGTGACTGATAGGGTGAATCACTTTTCGACTCCTCTTTGAACGCGGCAAGAACAAACCAGATAGAGAGAGAGAGAGAGAGAGAGAGAGAGATGCAGAGCAAGAAACGAAAGGTATTGACTGTGCATCCGCCAATACACACTAACTAGAATCAATCTAGAGTAACACGTCAGCCCGTGTTAATTACTGAACCATTACAGAATGGCAGCAGAGATTAAAACGAGTTTTAGGTGTGTGACAAACTGGATCACAGATTTAATGAGAGTTCCTGCCAAAAGCGAAGCCTGCCGCATCTGTCCCGGCTTCAGCTCCAGATCTTTACACTGTCATGATAAAATTAATAATCATATCATTATTGTTGCTTAATGAAATTTTCTTTGAGCCCCATGCATTGAAATTAAATTGTAATGAATACTGAAATTAATATGATTTAATTGAATTTTCACACTTAAGACTAAGGCTTGTTTCACACATCCAATGTCGGCAACCTATAACTGACGTGTATTTATTCCAGCGAATATAGCTGTGTGTAAAACATAAAAGATGCTGTTTTTGCAGGCAGTATAAGGAGGCAAAAACACATAAAAGCACATGTGAATCAATAATGCTTTCAACGCAAAGTTAAGTTTTGTTGTACTTCACATAACAATTAAAAAATATGGTCAAAATGCACTTTTAACCAATTTATCAACACATCCGTTACAATACAGTTAAGCTCACACTTTGGGGTTTGTAGTAGTTCTCAATGTCCCGCTCTTGACAATTTTATAATTTATAGCTATTATCAAAGAAAAACTGTGTCGTAATGAAAGCTCTACAATTACGCTGCTTACACTGCTGCAGACCCAGGATGTGTGAAACAGACTTGATAGCTGATGTTTTCCCATTGTGACATTGACTGAGAGTCTTTTGAGTGAACAGGTCGGACAGAACCTCACGTCATATCAGATCTCTTCACAGACACCATCATTTTTTATGAAGACAGCTCACCTCTCTTCCACCTCTTCCACTATTTACCTTAAAAATGAGAGTTCACCAAAAAAAAAAAAAAGTCACCTTTAGTCACCTTATTCTTCTAGTTTGTTTGTTTGTGTATTTATATTAATACATATATATATTTATTTATTTATTTATTAAGGAACACAAAAGGATTTATTTAGCAGAACATATGGACTGTTCACAGTCCAAAAATCACCAATAGGACAAAATACAACTCTTGCATTGTATTGTACTGTCTTGTAATCTATCCTCACACCACTGACACTGTATCAAACTATACCTACCTCTTCCTGTTTGTCGGTTTTGTTGTTGTGTTTTCTCACTTGTTATTTTGTTTTCAGATACAGTATTTGTTGTGTTTTCTGACTTTTTTTTTTTTTTTGATTTGCGATTGCGTTTGTAATTTTTTATTTTGTTTATTGGAATTGTGATTTGTTTTGCACTTCTCAGCCACCGTATAAATCAAACTTCCAATCAGCCTCCATTCAATCAACAACCAATGGACAGAACAAAATATTTTATACGTGAATATACAGGTACATCACATTATGGTGGAAAAGATTGGTTTAAATAGCTTTGAACATTTTTGAGTAAACATGACGGCCCACCTTTAAATTCAGCTGAGCATAAACAGATTGTACAAATTAATATACGAATTAGCATCCAATTAGCAAAAACATGCCTTGAGAGTGTGTTTGAAGAGGTTCAAATGATGCAAATGATGACATAAATTTTAGCCTGTTCATCACACAACGCCATCACATGCCATCAGAAGACTAGAAATATAGTGCAAAAGTTACTTTTCATGATACTTTCATGATGTGTTTTTGTCCTTGTGGAAGCTTGACAGTCATGGTCACTAAGAAAAAGTTTGGATAATGACCATTTTTTTCTTCTTGTGAACTACTCCTTTAAACTCTCTCTCTTTTGAGGCGAGAAGTGTTTAACATTCAGTCTCGAGTTGTTCTGGGGTTCAGGGCTCAAACTCCCTCCCTAATTTACCTCCATTTCATTTAACCCTCAAAACCCTGAACCAATCACAGAGAGCTAATAACCATGAGAGAACAGCTCCCACAGGACCTATGAGAGACAGAGCGAGCGAGGCCGATTCATGAAGAAAGATGGAGTGTGTAAATGATTGAGAGAGGTTTGGCGAAAGAAAAGGACACAGACAGGAAGAGGAAGGAGAGGGCAGCGAATTATAAACTCCTGTGGGCTGATGTTAAGTGGCAGAGACACTGTGTTGTTAAACGTGCCGCCACAGATCACAGGTGTCCGACACACACACGCAAACAGTGAGGAATGATAGACAGGCGCGGGAGAGCAGTGATGGAGTGAGATGTCTGAGAAAAGACAGGACTCGCGGGCTGATAGAAGGACAACAGGAAGGTAATGAGAGCACGCTGAAAAATGAGAGAAACAGAAGAGAGTGACACAGAAGAGAGACCGCTGTCAGCACAATCAGAGTTTTAATCTCAAAGTTTGAGAGACACATTTGACCCGTGAGCAACAAGTTAGTGGGGGGGGAGTGATGTCACTGTGCTCATGAATATTAATAAGCTCATGCAGTTGTTGTTACATCATCAATATTCATGAGGCAAGCAGTTACCTCAGGTTCAGATAAAACATGTCCTGTTCTTCTAGATGTTTCACACTGATTTGACATCGAAAATCAATATCATTCAACATTCACTTTTAATAAGGGTCAATTTAACACTTTAATTTTGTATAATTATTAATGAAAGATTAATGCTAAATTAGCAATTCGGCCAGGACATGGATGTCTTGCCGCATTCAAAGACAGCTAGACGGAGCGCAAAAGTATGGAAAAGAACACAGCGTTCTAGAGGTACGGTTTTCTTGATGCTGTGTCTTAAAAATGCAATGCTTATGTTGAGAGATACTGGAAAAAAAAAACAAGCCAAAGATGTGCACGTAAACAAATAATGCAAAAAGAGACAGAATACTAGTACACTTCCTTTGTGAACTGAATTGCAATGATAAGCTGACTTCAATAAAACATGATGCATTGCCATCTAAAGCCACTTTTTAGCCATTTAATATTGAAAAATATTATGAAATGTTATTGCAATATAAAATAACTGTTTATATATAAATACTGTGTGAAAAGTCATTTAAAATAATTAATTTTGGGGACTGAGTATATAGTAGGGCTCATAATTTCATGTCAGAACTTAAATGCCAACCAATTAACAGCAAGACACAAAATGTATAAAATCTTTTAAACAATTAAAATTTCTAATAAAGCATTGATTAGCTGTTTCTCCACATTAATCTTAGGTTCTGTCACTTCACAAGCTTGTCAATTTGATTTTCAAATCAGCTTGACAATTTATTAGATAAACTGATTCATACACATGCTAGAACACTCATCCTCAAATGTAAAGTTTGCTTTGGTATGATAACATGAAAATTTAGCACCACATGGAGAAACAAAGTGAGAAACTGTGTGTGTGTGTGTGTGTGTGTGTGTGTGTGTGTGTGTGTGTACCTGTATTCCCTACATTATGACAACCAAATGTCACCACAAATATAGTAATACCAGTAAATGTTGACCTCGTGTGGACATTTTTGGTGCCCATGAGGAAACAAGCTTATAAATCATATAGAATAAAGTGTTTTGAAAATCTAAAATAGTAAAAAGTTTTCTTTGAGGGATAAGTTTAGGTGTTGCTTGGTTGAGGGTTAGGGTTAGGGTAAGGGGATAGAAAATACAGTTTATACAGTATAAAAACCATTACGTCTATGGAACATCCCCACTAAAAAGGAAACCAGTATGTGTGTGTGTGTGTGTGTGTGTGTGTGTGTGTGTGTGTGTGTGTGTGTGGTCATTACCTTCAGAAAGTGTAGGTAGCAGCAATAAGGAGAGGAGCAACTTGACTACAGTCATCTTGCCTCCAGAATCTTCAAACCACGACATCTCCAACCTGAAACACATAAACACACACACAATCAACCACTGCGTTCTGAGTGGCATCGTGAAACACGACCACAACTGTTTGGTGCTGCCAGCATTGCAGAAATTACACACTGCACATTTGTGTACTGGCATCGTCTGGTCAAGCCTTTGTGATTGAAACCTATCATTAAAAATTCTATGACATTAGCACAGCTGGTAATCCACATCTGCGATGTGAAATCCATCTCTATAAATAAATAATGTACGTGTCATGTTTTGTGATGAGTTGTGATGTCTCCAGGTGAACCTCATTACAAGTTCAATGCTCCTGATGTCAACATGTGATATGCAAATACAATCATTGCTTAGTTCCTGATAAACTGTAACACACTGCATGAATCTCAGTGAGAAAAATCGCAAAGGTTTCACATCGGTGGCTCCAGAAATTTCTTAATAAGCGTAAGTCAAATACTATGTGTCCAAATAAAAATACAAATGCTTTCTGTGATGATGAAATGAAAATCCAGTGGTTGTTCAGTTTGCATCAGATTTAGGGGGTTACACAGATATCTTGTGTTCTTCATCTCAGACCAGTTATCATTATGCGAATATGAACTTTCCAGCACCAATAAATGCTTTTCTTTGCATCAATGAAGTTTGATAAAATGTTATACATCATACATATATACAGTACACATACACATATAAAATGAAATTATATAATTATAAAATATATATATATATATATATATATATATATATACACACACATATATATATATACACACACACACACACACACACACACACACACACACATACATACATATATATATACAGTATATATACTGTATATATAAGCTCACTATAGCTAGTGGGCTAAAAGTTAATTTCGTACCCTGGTGAACACCCTTAAGACGAACTCTTTTGCTGGCAGCAGAGCATGAGCAAAATAACTTAATTTGAAGACAAAAGGCATCATTTGCCAGCTTGTAGTGTTTCACACCCTGTTGAACATGAGAGCTGCTTCAAAATGATTTTATGCCTTTTATTCTTTTAGCCTTGATATACAAGCAGAAGCTGTATGACATGTTTAAGTATTTGTTCTGCATTTGCAATCTGTCATCATAATCCCAACAATGATTTTTGGACCAAACTGTGCAGCACTACATTCAAATATACACATCGACACACCATATGCTGCATTTCCGCGGAGAAGAAGAATTTCTCACAAATGTTTTGCAAGCTAAAAGCACTTTCAGATTTACGTGAAGTCACTGAATAGATGATATTGCTTGAGGAGAGCAGTATTATATTGACAGTATTAATGATTAATAGGCATATAATTTATGCATTAAAATGAAGAATAGTTTTACACTTGCTCAAGTGAGAAGGAGGGTTCATTCAACAAGGAAGTACTCACACACACTCGAGTTAATCGAGAGACGTGTGCTGCTGATCAGCTCACTAGCATCTCGCTCGCTCGCTTGCCCTCCCTTCCTCCTCCGAGTAAAAATATATAAATGAAATAAATAACTGTCTGAGTGAGAAGAGTGAAAATGATATTTACAAGGGAGCTGATGTGATGAGCGACTTAATTACAGCAACTGTAAGGTCGAAATTAATGATGTATAATCACGCCGCGTACAACCTCAGTTTAATTAGGCTAATTACCGAGCTGGGATTGGCTGAGCTTGTTTGTTTTGCTGGTATTTACCCTTAATGCTGCAGCGTTAAAGGTGTCTGTGGGGATGGAGATAAGATACAATCTAATTCTCTCTCCATTCTAGAAAACGATCAAATGGAAGTTTAGCCCAGTGTCTTAGGATTACATTCTATAATAAGGAAAAACCCAGCACTAGATCTCCTGATGGAGTGATTTGCACATTTTTAGTTAATATAATCATCTAATTTTATATTTCTCATAATAAAATATGTATAGGCTATATAAGCCAAGTTTCCCTTTGCAAACATTGCTCTTAGTTCAAATAAATTAATTTATTTGATTTTCAATTATTTTAATTGACCCTTTTAAAGATACGCCCCCTTAGTTATTGTTGCCACGTCCAACAAGCCATGCTGCTCTAACGCCACACATTATTTACTTTTGGTATGAAACAAAATCTCAGCTTTAAAATGTTGCCATTTGTCATTCAAGCAATAAATACCATTTTGTGGCTCTTTAAAAGACCGCTGTAGCACCTCTACTCAAGCGACAAGTGAACCAATCATCCTTTCATATTTACTAGTTAAAGCACAAAATAAACATGAATGAACATCAGAAGGAATTTTATTTTAATTGCAGAAAGATGTTAATACACACCATTTTTCAAGTTTAAGGCTACGTTTACACTAGTGCATTTTTGCAATGGTTATGCCTGTCGTTTACACCACTCCAGCGTTTTCGACCCTCGAAAAAGGAGACTTTTGAAAGCAAGCACGTCGATGCATCCACCATCTAAATAATAGGGAATCTACCTATACATATCTATAGTTGTACCTGCATGAATGGTCATGTGACGTGCGTTTTCGGTTGTGTAGTATGGACGGAGATCGTTTCTGAAATGCAGTGAAAACACCACTGTAGACGTGGATCATTTTAAAACAGCGGACTAGTGTAAACAGGGCCTAAGTCCACCCACATTACTCTAATCTCTTGTCTGATTTGTCTGGAGTTATGTTTTGTCATATTGCCTGTCAGTCAATCTCCCTGCAAAGATTCATTTCTACTTTCTTACATTTAAATTTGAATTGCAATTCTAAATCAACACTGTCTGTCTATCTGTCTGTCTCTGTATCTTCCAAAGAATTGTTTGTAAAAGCTCAGTCTTTACATGAACGGTTTGAGTCCAAAATAAATATAATAAAAAAAGTTTTTGTTCTCAGCTAAGCAAATTACAGTCAAACTGGAAAAGCACACGTCTGCTGTTTGTCCCTGTAGACTTGGTAGCAGGGCACAAACTCAACAAAAATACATGAACATTGCAACTAAATGAAATGAGCAAGCTGCATATTATAATGTTTTGGTTAGCATGGCAATCCCTGGTGTGGAATTTGAGCAACAACCTTGGCAGTGAATTGCATTTCGAGAGAAACAGAAGAGACACAAAAATAGAGGAAGAGAAAGAGAGAGCGAGGGAAGGAGAAATAGTCACATTTGTTTTCATTTGGCGTCTTGCAGTTTCCTGGGTGATATAATAAAAGAGTTCCCTGGCGTCTATAGCAGCTCAAACCTTCTCTCGGTCCGTCGTGTAGCTGAACATTCTGCCACTGGAAAAGTGCTGTCACATGGGCCCAATACACCTGCTTCTGCTGCAGGGAAAGCCACACATTCAACATATAATGCTATGCTTATGCTATTTTCTGAATAGACATACGGTTTTGCAACAATGTAAAGTAACTGATGAATGTTTAATGAATGCAATACATCTTAAATATACTGTAATATTCAATAAAAACAGGCTTTATATAAAAAACATACTAAATTACAATATTCCTCTCTGTAATTTTTATAATTTTTTTTAAAGGCATCATGTTATCATCTTATAAATATTTTGCATTTTTATGCAATTTTGTGTAAAGACTGGTAGTTCAATCAAATAATGAGCTAAAACAGATATATTAATGTACATCCAGCCGGTTGTTCTCATAGAATAAACCCCGACAGGGTGATCAGGACCCCGACACGAAGCGGAGGCACGGGTCAGTACGGCACGGTTTGGCTCGGCTCGGCACGGTTTACATTTCCACTGCAGTTTAGTATCGCTTTAGAGTGGGTGGAATTATTCACATGTTGTTATAGTTGCACCAGCTCTACTGCCACGACTCCTAAAAAACACCGTTTCATTCTGCGTCACACCATCAAGCTATCAGCGAGAGGCACGTGTTCTTCCACAACAGACAACAAAACATTTTTGTTTTTAAAAAAAGGTGCGCTCATTCAAAACAGTTGCGTTCGGTCATTTGCTGGCTGTGCTGATTTAAATCTAGCGGTTCTTTTGTGTTTATGTCACAAGTTCAGTGACACTGGTAGTAATGATTCTCTCTGGCCAATCCATGATCAGCAGAGTTTGCACGTCACGTTTTGGTAATGGTACGGTTCACTTGGAACCTCAATCGAGGTGAACTGTACCGAGCCGTACCATGCAGTGGAAAAGTGCCATAAGAAGACCCTAATCATACTCTTCCAATATAAGACAAATAGATTAGAGAAACCTTACAAAACCAACATCCTCCAGGCCAAAAATAGTAGACTGATTCTCTACTTTTCTGTTGTAAAACCACTCATGTCTGGAGAAGGAAATTGAAAAAAGGAATGCAGTTCATTTTCAAGATGCTTTCAAGCAGTAAATTGGTTGATTACAGTTTGAGAGCCCTGTTTTTAAAGTATCAAGCAAAAATTGAAAAGAACTACCAATCAATAAAAAGGTTACTTGCCCACAGGGATGGCGCGTATAATCCAGCTCAGCAAAAATGTTTGTATTATTATTCAAACTTAATTTTACTAATGAGAAACCCATTGGGCCCTGGGGTCTATAGTTCACGGACTGTGGCACTCTTGACGGAGCAACTCCCTCATCATAAACTAAACTGCTCTAACTAAGTCAGACACTTTGATACTTATTTCCTATATTATATACAACACCCACTGTCTTTCTTCGTTTACTCACCACACACCCTTATAAGCACTAAAGGAGCACAGCTTGTGTGATTTCTTTGATGTTAAAACACTTTCTCCTATCTAAGCTTAATATGCAGAGACAACTATAAGATTCGGCAATCTAGTTGTCACTCTGCCAAGTAGTTGTGATGCTGTGCACATCGTGCTGCAGGTAGTGTGACATGAAACACAACTTACACTTCAGTAAACAAACAGAGCAAATGAGCCCAAATGTGCTGATGGAATTATGGGAGTTTGCCGCATCAGCCCTGTAATGTCATGTGAGTGTCATCGGTGTGTATTTGATGCTGATCTCAGTGGACTCAAAATGGGTTGCATGCCACTGGAGTTATTCATGCCAGGGGAGGTTCACTAAGAATTAATTGTTCCTTCTGATAGTGTCGTTTATTTGCATGTGCTTCCAGTTGTTTTAGTGGCCAGTTCCAAATGAATTATGCAAATCAGATAATGGGGCAAACACTGCCACAAATCTGGGGCTGTTTGTGCAATCTAAACATAATTTGCACGGGTCAATTGACTTTTTTCCCCACAGTGTCAGTATTTTGTTGTTACCTGTCTCACGCCACACACACAATCAATCTGGCTACAATTACCGCTGCCATGATTGCTAAAAAAATACACTCAAACATCCTTTTTTAATGCCTACTTTACAATAGAACCAAGTTAAGTATGTTTATGTTTGGGAAGAATGCACATTCTATAATGAGCATCAATAAGAAGCATTTATGATTAAAAAAAGATGCAGGGTATTTTTTGCATTTTTTGCAATTCGCCTGTGCATTTTAGAATATTGCTTACAGTGGAATTCTCAATACTTGACTTTGCATGGTTTTAAAAGGCTTAAGCATTACATACAACACTGCTCAAAAGTTTGGGGTACTGAGATTTTTTTGTTTTTAAAAGAAGTCTCAATTTAATAAAAAAAAAAACATTAATAATGCAAAATAATATTTCCAATTTAAAATAACTGTTTTCCCATTTTAATATATATATCAGGAAATGTATTCCTGTGAATTCCTGTGTTTTTATTCCTAAATTAACCTCAAAAAGGATGATTTAGAGAAATTCATAGCTTGAATAATAAACAGGATTTTTCTGAAATATTAATGTAAGTGCTTTAACAACAACACAAGCTTACATTTTAACTTTTCAAAATGCCAGAACTCCAAAAGCAACCACTAACATCTTTAACTTGCTTTAGCGTTGCACTATAACACAAACAATGTCGACTTGAGAGTGACATTCATTAGAAATTCCTGTCGTGCCGCGCAACACCCATAACAATCAAAAAGTGAGTGCATGAATTATTACGACTTTCGTATATTATTTGACTTTCCACAACACCATTTGGATTATTGGCACATAATTAGGAGTTTAATCGGTCATTATTCACACTTAAAAGTACAATAAAAACCTTGATAACCCAACAAAGCCATCTGCTGACTGTAATACAACCACTACATCAATTAACACTGTAAACAACACTATCACATGGGTTACAAATTCTGATGAAAATGGTTGGTGGCTATCTGTGGTAAATGTATAGGAGTAGGAGTTCTTTTAAAGCTGGTAGAGTGGGTGAGATAAATCATATCCTGCGTATCTGTTCTTTACAACGGATTCCAGTGAGATTATGTGTGACAGGATTTAACCTCACAGAGTACACCACTTCAATTTGTTCTCCTCTGCCCCATCACTAAGATCATTGTGAGCTTTTCAGAGTCGCTGGTTCCACATAAGTGACCAACCTCCCATGATCTTATTATCCTGCTGTCTGCACAGGCTAATTATTTTCTGCGTCCTTTTCCCACAATATAATGGGATATTTCTTCTCTTTCACTTCTAATGATCAGTAGCAGAGGGTTGAATTAAGCAGCTGCGGCCTCAGGCAGAGTGCTGTAGGTAATTCAGTACAGTTTGACTGCAAATGTGATATTGCTTTTAAACAACAGTTTTATAAACAAGAAGTTAAATATCGAGTAACTTACATTTTAGAAACAATATGCTGTCCACCCAGGTGAAAATCAGTCTATCTTTAAACATATTAGCTATGTTAACGTGCACTTTTGTAATGCCATTAAGCCAGAACTGTGATTAAGTTAGAGGTCATGCGAAATGCTGTTATTATGTTAATGTGATTGTGCTCATAATTAACAATAGCAGTAAAATTATGTGGAGTACTGCGGGTTTAACCATACAATATGGTCATGTATACGCTCACACTTCTTTAACTTTCAGTTTGCATGTGCTAGTGTGCAGATGGATGACATGACACTCATTTGAAAATATGGCTTTATAAACTCTTTTGTTTAAATAACTTCTGAATTTCTGATTTCTGATGACACTGAAGACTGGAATATTATGCTGAAAATTCACCTTTGCATCACATAAATAAATTGCATTTAAAAATATATTAAAAATAGAAAAGTCATTTTAAATTGTAATAATATTTCAAAATATTAGTGTATTTTGGTCAAATAAATGCAGCCTTGGTGAGAGAGAAGAGACTGAAAGAAGAGACTTCTTTCAACATCTTCCCGACCCCAAACTTTCAAATGGCAGTGCATATAATATTTATGACAAAAATAAGAGAGGCTGCGGGGAACCAGCAAGTATTTTACACTTTAAACAGGCAAAGAACAAAAACTGTAACAGCAAAAAGACCTGTTGCGTTTGCAACTAAACATTTTCTATTGCAAGTTATGGTACTAAATGTTATTAAAACAATCACATGTCTTAGCGGATAATCAAAATGATAGCAAGTAGCATGCAAACGGGTTTGACGATTGTACATCAATGGAATTTATATGACAAACTTTATAAGCCAAACCTCTTGAATCCTGTTGACATGCATTGTTTCACTCACAGTATTCACTAGGAATTGTGTTTTTATGCTTTAAAATGGGCAGGCTTCAAGGTACACCAGTTTGTCGGTTCAGATGTAGCCTATCTACTTAATTTTGTAGAAGCTTTAGGAAACAAAAGTTTGTGGACATCGTGGGTCGGTCAGAAACACTTGTGTTCCAGCATGCTTTTAAACCTGATCATGAGCGCTACATCTCCATCATCTGCAGCACAAGAAATGCCATTAAAGTGTTTACACGCAATTAAACTCCACATATTTGACTGTGATTATGGTTTCTGTAATTATGAGCATAATCACATTAACATAATCACAGTATTCAGTGGACATGAGCTCCAACTTAATCTCATTACATATAAACGCAGTCAGTAAGTGTGTGAATGCATGTGTGTTGCATTAAGGTGTTCGATTAAACAGGCAAACTGCCAGCAGAAGCAGCAGGAGACACACACCTTTCTCAACTGAAACCTTGAAACAAAGTCTGAGACACTGGGATCTCAGTGCTGAGCATGACTGCGTGTGTGTGTGTTAGCATCTGCTTGTTGTGCTTTTCACATTTATGAGGGTGAATAATGTGTTTGTGTATGTGTGTGTGTGTGTGTGTTTGGCGACCTGTAGAGACGGTAATTACTGCGACAGTACGGGGCCCCAGCGAGACGGCGTGCTGCAGTTCATCCTGTCACTATCGCTCAAGCACTTCTTCTCCTCTAGCCACAACCATGTGAGGTCTCTCCTCCGCCATCTATGTACTCTCCTTTTTTTACATTTTGTTTTTTTTTCCATTTCTTTCTCTAACTGCACAACTAAATGAATTAGTCTCCTGTAGAGCGAGAGAGTGGAGCTAGCAGGCTGAAATCCACCGCTGATATACTAAGTGTGAGTGGAATCACTTCACAGCAATCCACCTTCAAAAAACACTAGGAAAATTTGACAGGAACTTCACAGCCATTTTAAATTTGACGTTTAAAGTTTTTTTTAAACAAGTTTGACTCATTCCTTTTGTTTGGCTTTTTATGTCAAATGTATTTCAGTGACTTTCACAGACATTCTGTAATCAGACATATTTACAAATGAAACAAGATATTTAATGAGAAAAGGGACTTCTAGTGTGGTACTTGACTTGACTTGAAAAGTGGTTGGAGGTAAGGGCTTCAAAAATAAGAAGGATGCCTTTTTTTTCAGATTCTGATTAAAATGACCAAGACCAATTTTTTTCATCAGAATAACATGATTAGTCATAAACAGAAAGGTATACTTAGTAAATAGTCAATTTAGATTTCATGTTGATTTTAAATCTTTCAAATGTGATTGCCTGCTAGCCTTTTGTAATACATGTTCTGCTCTTTTTACAAACTAAGGGACACTGACATTTTATTTTTGTGGCAAGCAACACCATTAAACAGATGTTTTTCATAGAGCTTGCATTCTACGTACAAAAGTTTTTTACCACATCTGCTAAAAATAACGGAATGTACAACTGAACATTACATACTACCAATCTTTTATTAAGAATTTAATATTTTTTAAGATATTTGTTACAAAACATTTCTATTTCAAATAAATAGTTATTTTGAACTTTCTATTCATTAAAGATCCTAAATAAAGTCCAAAAAAATATTAAGCAACACAACTGTTTTCAACATTGATAATAATAAGAAATGTTTCTTGAGCAGCTAATCAGCATATTAGCATGATTTCTGAAGGATCATGTGACACTGAAGACTGGAGTAATGACGCTGCAAATTTAGCTTTGCATCACAGGAATAAATTACATTTTACAATAAAGTAAAATGGAAATTTATTTTAAATTGTAATAATATTTCACAATATTATTGGTTTTACTGTATTTATGGCCAAATAAATGCAGCCTTACACATACTGCAATAAAAAAGTCTCATTATAACTGTTTTTCTGTCATGACAACTCTCGGAGTTGGAGGAATAGATCTGCTATGCTGCTGCTGCTGCAGAGCAAGTACCGAGACTTGTTTCTGCCAATACATCCCCAACATGCTGCTGTGAGCATGTAAGAAATATTGCTGCTGCACATATAACATGAATAACCCCCTGTAGCACACATGATCACCCCGTAGCAGATCTGTACAGGTGGAGCTGGGGAAGGTGGAGGGTTTCTGAAGTGCGCTGCTACTGCTACAGCAAACACAACTATTTGAATGTTGAGCAGCGAGCTCACTGGCTACCTATACAGGAGAGAACCAATCAGCTGTGCCATGTGATAATGATGTCATTATGTCATATTGAGTTAGATCTATTGGATTGCGCCATCTAGTGTTTCATGCCAAAACTTTGTAATATATAGAAACATACATTAATATAAATTTCCACTGAATATTGAGCAAGGTCAATCATTCGCACCGCCTACATCAGTAAGATTCAGATTACCGATCTTACAATTTAAGTCTTTGGAATATTAATAAAAGTGGTACCCAACAATTAAAAAATAAATCCAAAAAAAAAGCATGCTCAGAAACATAACGGTTTCATGTGTAAAAAACTGATTTGTGAATGATACAAGAAAGTCTTCCGCAGCAGATCAAACACTCACAGAAGAGAGAGAAAACTGAAACTTGTGGGGTCAACATTGAATTTTGAGTATTAAATGGTTTGTGCAAGCTAATATGTTCAACATGTTTCACTGCTATGTGCCGACTTTGACTTTATGTGCAGGAAAACTTAGAGGCAGGCGAGACAAGCTCACTGCGCCGACAAAATGCTTAAATCAATAACCTGTCAGAGGAGAGGAGAGCTGGAGAAGCACTGATATTCTCTCTCTCGCTCCCTCTGCCTCTTTCTTTTCCTTTCTGCCTCATCCCTCTCTCCGCAGAGAGTTTGTTATAGGTTTCCTCTATTACTGCATTGCAAAAAAAACTGTCAGAATTCTCAGACAGATAGAGAGAGTCAGAGAAGTAGAGAAAGAGAGGGCAGCTGTTGTATTGTGGAAAGGTCCACCTCTACAATAAACTCATCAGACGGGGAAACTTGCAGCTATCTGACAGCACACAGGTAAAACAATGCAAAGGTGTAGAATAAAACTCATCTTTACTTTCAGCAACCCATGCTCTTTTTACTAAAATTTAAATATGTAAGTGAAGTATATAGTTTCTGAGCCACTAGCAAATTCAAATAAATTGCAAAGCAAAATAACTGTTTTCAAACAGGTTTTCAGGTTTGATTCTTCTGCTTCTTATTGTAGCCAAAACAATCCAGGCTCATTGGAAATCTGGACTCTGAATTAATTTCTGTAATAATGCAAGAAAAAAAAAACTTACCTATACATACAATTCACTGCAGTTTCCAGGAGATACACCAGAAGCAGTTGTTATTCACACAAATAATTATTACTGTAGGCAATGTCACATATTTCCAATGAGACTGGGTTGGTCAAACAGCAGAAATAAAGCAATAATTAAAAAACAGTGTTGCATATTGGTTATTGGACAAGTAAAATTAAATACATATAAACTAACTATAAAGTAATTAAACCATGTTGTATTGCCTTTGATTTAAATAAATAATAAAAAAAAAAACATTACTACAGTAACAAGAATTTAATGATAATCACCAATGAGAATAATGAGAACACAAAATGGATAATAAAACGTGCTTACAGGAAAATGTCATGAAAATAAAGTCATGAAAATCATCTTAATGGTCTATAAAATGTTTCATCTTATTATGCAAAATATATATATTTTATTTTGTTGTCTCCTCATCATCTTCTTCTTCTTCATCATAAAATAATAAAAAACAACAACATTAAAAAAATTAAAAAAAATGGACTTTGCTGTTATTTGTGTACACACACACACACACACACACACACACACACACACACACACAAACACACACACAGACAAACGTTCCCAAGGCTGCATTCTGTACATAAATACCAACAACAAGGATTTGTCACGCTGTAAAGCTAACACTGAATAGGGTATTATGACCGGCCTCCGTCAGATTATTTATGAGTGGGGCTGTAATTGAACACTGCAAATCCTACAGCTTTGAGTTATAGATGAACAGGAGAGGGCGTTTGCAAGTGTTCTCCATATGCTCCTCTTTATCTCGCTCTTCACAAACTTTACAGATTCATACAAGCTTATTTACACAGTACAACAAAATACACGGGGAATTCCAGAGTTACGGATGTGACATCTTTAGCCAAAATGGGAAATGTAACATCTCAGAGAAAAGTTTAATTGCCATTATACAATACGGAAGATAAATTAAGTAATGCATGTTTTGGTGTGGATGGTTATCTCTCTTTGGCAAGTGCTGAGCCGAATGACCTGAGGCTTTGGAGGCCCCCTGACAGACTATGCTGTTTTATGGAAGGGAAATGTGAAAAAAAAAATCACTTTTTGGAAGTTAACACACTTTGTAGGAACCTCTTGAGAGCTGTCTCCCCAATTTTTTGACACTACCATTCAAACATTTGGGATCAGTAAAAAATAAATAAATAAATGTTTTTAAGAAACTGATATTTTATTCAGCGAGGATGTAATAAATTGATCAATAGTACAGTAAAGACACTTACACTGTTACAAAAGATTTCTATTTTAAATTAATGCTGGGTTTTTTTTTTTACTTACTCATCAAGAAATCCTGAAGAAAAATGTATAACAGGTTCCACAAAAAAAATATTATGCAGCACAACTGTTTTCATAAAATATACAAAAATAGAAAACAGGTTTTTTAAAATCGTATATATATATATATATATATATATATATATATATATATATATATATATATATATATATATATATATATATATATATATACATACACACACACACACAAAAAATATATATATATATATATATATATATACACAAAAATACACACACACACACACACACAGTAAATACAGTATATATATATATATATATATATATATATCTTTGTTTTTTAATAAATCCTGCCTTGGTGAGCATGCAATACTTTTTCAGAAGCATTCTTAAAAAAATCTTACCAACCCCCAAATATTTGAACGATAATGTTCATGGCTATAGGAAACAATTAAAATGCTTTGAAACTACCAAACTTGCTGAGACATTATATGATATCCATTAAGCATGCACAACTGATCGAATTAACTGAAATCGCTTTATGGCCTTGAGGTTGCAATTTAAAACATAGTTTGCATTCAACAATTCTGTCAAAGTGAAGGAGTGACGCTCATTCCATTTTGCTATAATGAACTACACAAACTCTAAAGCACTTCTGGGACTCACGCTAAGCAGGAGCAGTATGAGATGTTAAATGTTTATCATTTCACAGTTCAAACTGCATTCACAGTGTGTCAGACATTTGCATGAAATTGCCTCTGTTGAATACATTTATATATATATATAGTCTTTAGTATACACTGTATTTAAGTGAAATGGATATATTCCTGAATATCACTAAAATGTTTAATGAAACTTAAAGGTCTGTTTTCATGGTTGTGACCCATCAGGTTTCGTTCATTCAAAAATGAAATTGTTGTCATCATATACTCATAACATTCTTTTATCCATGAAACAGAATGGGGAAAATCTTAAAGAATGCCTAGTGAATGAGACCTGGATGGTTCAAAAACACAAAAGAAACCAAGAATTATCATTAAACTAGTCCTTGTGTACAAACAGACCACATGTTGTTGTTCACTGGACTTCTGTCCAATGAGCTGTTTGATCACTAAACACCGAATCAAACTTAAAGTGAGATGAAGATTAGTATGATCTGCATTAATCATTCAGACGGGTTTTGTGAACTGGATCAACTGATTTACTGAAAATATCAATTCAAAAGAACAATTCATTCATGTGACTTTATGAAAATCTATATAATCAAATATTATTTTATTTTCTTGTCTAAATATTTTAAATATCAAATATTAATATTGCTTATTAATCACCTTCGATCCACAAATCAGAATCAAACGTGCTTAACTAATTTATTCACTAACTAAAATATTAATAATAGTTTAATATAAATATTAGTTTAATATTAGTTTTGCAAACAGAGAAAAAAAAAATCTTATTCAATAAAACAATTCATTCAAAAATCACTACATCTCTTATGAACACACAATATGCATTTTGGAGCTTTACAGCCCCTGTCCTTATTCACAATTATATTGAAAAAGTGCCATAAATTCACTTTTTTGTGTTGCACAGAACAGGTTTGAAAGTAAATAATGACAGATTTTTTTATTGCTAGCTGAACTAAACCTATTATCTTTCAGCTCTAACCCGCTCTGAAGTCTGTTACCGTAATAAAGCACACATGCAGCCATTCGTTTACCCTCTCTGACCGAATAAACAGCTTGTTCTTAAGAGCATCATGTCACATTCACATCTGTGCTCAATTAAAATCTCAATCACTCGTAATGGTGAGAGGCGTTCAGCTCCAAAAACAGAATACGGAGATCAGTGAGGTCAAAAATATCAAGAAGGAAGCAATATAAGACTATAGTGTATTACTGCCTTATGACTCTGCAGTATATACTGCGCACATTTATCAGCCCAAATATCAGTCTGTCCCTACTGTGCAGAAAGCATTACACAACTATCCCATTCTGAATAAAGACTATATGCATTTGGATCGATGGGAGGGTCCTGTCCAAAATCCACTCTCCTCTCCTTCTGCACCCCTCATCTCTTTAATTCTGTCCCTCTGACCTCTCTGCGTTCTGCCTGACTGACCCTCCTGATTTAATGACCTCGCACAGACGGGACACTCAGATAGAACGGGTGAGAAAGAAAGCGAGAGAGCGAAGGGGAGCCAACAGCTAAAACAAGCGGAGTGGGATTCATTGCTGCTTACAGATCAGAATTCTCCCATTTTATCCCTCAGATTCATCTTTTATTTTCATCATCTGTCCGTCCTCTCTCCTGTAGCTTTAGTGTCACTGTATCTGCAATTCATTCCTCTCTTCTTCTCTGATACAGCCATTCATTTCAGCCTGCCACTCAAAATACCTGTCCCATCCTCAGCCTTCATTTCAAATGATCATTCCTCTCTCCCTCTCTCTTCCTCTGTGCTCGTTTTCAGAGTGGATTTGAAAGGAGTGACAGACATGCAGAGTGAGAAAGCGTGGCAGAGGAGCCAGCAGATTCTATATCAAACAGAAACACTTGTGCGCGCACACAAACACACCTCCGCCGAGCATTCATCATTTTTTGTTATTTCAACAAAGCTAATGTAACCAAAGTCCTGATGATGTCACTCTGATGTATAAACTGACATTCAGTCCTCAAACACCTATCAAGTATTCAGAGCAGCCATATTACCTTCATAACACTTCTTCAACCCAAATCATTTTCACATGGTTTTATAACCATAAAATATAAAAATGACAATGGCTGTGTTCCAAAACTGGAACTGGCTGGCTGCCTACATCTGCCTTGTACGCATCTGAACTGGAATTGAACATGAACTCATGAGAGACTGATCTGATGCAACCAGCCATACAAATAGCACTTCTCACATGCTCAAAATTGAGTTCATTTGATTTCAGAATTGAGTTTGGAGTTAGCAAATTGCAAAGCTAATGACACAATATTTCCATAACCATAAAAATATTACATTCAAAAAAGTCAATTTTGTAGCTTATTTCTTAACAGATATAACAAAAGTTAGATTTGATTTTTTTTGCATGTATACAGTTTATGTGTAAATTCTTATATAATTTTTGTTTCATAATTGTTTTTATAATATATATATATATATATATAGTATATATATATATATTGGAAGATATATATATATATATATATAGTATGCCATTCTATTCAGTAAGCTTCATTGGTACATTGTGGGAATGCCTTCTCAGCACAGGATGCATGCAATGCTGCCCTAAAAAGCCCATAAAAAGGAATCTTAGGGAGTCTTTGGAAGAGCCCTCACATTTTTTGTGCTATGCTGTAAAAAAATCAGCTCACAAGTTTTGGAACAGAGCTCAAGCCTTCTGCATTAAAGTTGTTCCAATGTTCCCAAACTGATCAACAGTTGAGAGACAAGTCCTAAAACTGGAGAACTGGAGAACTTTCTTTGTAATCAATAAGTTCAGTGAGTTCACCAGAACTTGGGGCCAAATGGACCAAAAAGTGAACAAGCTCAAATGTAAAGAGGGAGAGCTTTCAATCACTCTTAGTTTTAGCTCAAAGCCGCTTATAACTCTGTATGTCAATTAAGGAAAAAGATGACAACTAAACCCACTTCAGAGCATGAAGGACAAACAAATAAGCAAACTGGAGTGGATCCCTCTAGAGCAATTATGCATGCACAGGTGATCAGATCTGCTTTCCAGCTGGAAGTGCACTAGCATGCTGATAACATGCATCACCAATTACCTACTGCCATCACATAACATTATAAACTCTTAATGTCACTAGTGGCATGCCAGCCATTCCTCTTTCATCAGTGTCACCATCAGTCATAATAACGCATTAAATCTGGTTATCAGCTGACACGCTGTTTTATTTGGTTCTTCAATAAGTTTCCGGGGGTGAAACCCCTCACGCGCTTCATGGCAACCCGCTAGTTCACGCTCACGAGCTCGCATGACACATGAATAAATAAAGACACGGCGCTACCCGATACGCGAGACACTCACGCAAAACTAAAAACATTCAAAGGTTAAAAAATACACTAACCATCAAAAGCTAATAAAACATTGAAACATTTCAGACACAAGACACAGAAACTGAACTGCCAACTAAAATCATGTATTTGGATTAGTTGCATCACTGTGTAATTTTCTGACATGTCTAGGTGATACTGAAGTAACGTTATCAATAAAAGTAGAGCTTGTATAGACTTGCCAGCAGTTTTTCGGAGTAAGTCAGAGATCTCACCTGCTGCCTCCTCCTGATGAGTCCGGCCCGAGCGTTCTTGACAACCGACCGACACCGACCTACCGAGCGAGCGCTGATCAGATGCTGAGAGTGCTGGTGCTCGGTGCTGCGCGCTCAGCCTCTCTCTCTCTCTTTCTCTCTCTTTCTCTCTTTCTCTCTCTTTCTCTCTCTCTCTCTCTGCCTCTCTCTCTTTCTCTCTCATCATCATGTTGCGGTTTCAAGTTTAAAACAAGTTGAATGCTGCATAACTGAGCAGCATTGTCGGGTGTCATTTATTATCTACAAACGAAGCTTGCTAAAAACGTTATTTTGCATCTCACTTCATTTAAACAGTATGCGCGTGAAACGATCATTCGTCTCTTAGTATATACTAGATTTTTTTTTCTTTTTAAATTAAATTTCAATGATATCATATAATCCGACGGTGCTAAACGAAATACACAGACATTCATTATATAGCCTACTTTGAAAATATTTACATGTATATACATTTATATTTATATTATTATATATTATATATAGGCTGTGTTTAATATATAAACATAAGCTATTTTTCTTAAATATATACATGCATTTGTTTGTTTGTATTTATATATAGGCTACATAATATACACAGTACACAATCTTATAACAAAAAAACAAAAAACCTTTTATTTTGGATGTGATTAATCGGGATTTATCATTTTACAGCACTAATTTAAACACATTTAGTTTATTTCCTATAATTACTGTCTTTATATTAACATTACAACCATCCATTAAAAATGTAAACAAACATTAAATATATATATATATATCAGAAAGAGAATCAGAATCAGAAAGAGCTTTATTGCCAAGTATGCTTGCGAATATATATATATATATATATATATATATATATATATATATATATATATATATATATATATATATATATATATATATATATATATATATATATATATATATATATATATATATATATATATATATATATATATATCTCGGGTGTTTTCTGTTTCTTTGCTGCCATCATGTGGACTAATAACTGTAGGCCTCAGAGTTTGAGTGTGTTTGCTCGACACTCTACTTTCCTCTGCTGGACAAGCTTCGAAATTAGTGGGGAAAGGACGGAAAACAGAGAGAAAGACTTGAATCAAGTATGTGATATAACTTTATAGATCAAAGACATGTATTCCAAATGCAGAAACAACAGACAGCATTAAAATGTTTATTTTACATAAAGTTCAATATTGTAAATGTCTGCTTACAGAAGCTCGCTGAAAAGAATTATAGCTATTTTACTCTGGCAGACCTAAGACTTACTCTTAAATTAAACATACATTACATCATTACATTATATTATTTTAAAACCAATTTTATGTGTGTGTGTGTGTGTGTGTGTGTAATAATATATATATATATATATATATATATATATATATATATATATATATATATATATATATATATACTAGCAAACGATTAATTGCGATTAATTGCATCCAAAATAAAAGTTTTTTTGTTTACAAAAATGTATGTGTACTGTGTTAATTTATTATGTTTATATAAATACACACAAAATATTTACATGTATATATTTATATTATTATATTTTATAATATATAGGCCTTTACATACGTTTATAAACATAATATTTTTCTTAAATATATACATGAATTTGTTTGTATTTATATACATAGCTAATAAATATAAAGTACACACTTATATATTATGTAAACAAAAACTATTAATCATTCGACAGCACTAATACACACACACACACACACACACACACACACACATATATATATATATTAGTGGGGGGCCGTTATCTATATATATATATATATATATATATATATATATATAATATATATATAAATTTATAGTTTTATGCATCACTATAAATTATTGTAGAAGGAAGGCCTCCATGTTTACGTTAAGTACAATAAAATAACATATGTACTATTATGAAATTGTTACATACACAGAAGAAAAGAAGTACGTCTTCAACTCCTCGTTTGTGTGTTGTGCTCAAAACACAAGAGGGCAGCAGCAATCCATCATGAAAATAGGTCTCTGTGCAGTTCTGGGATGAACTGGATAGTTTAGGACAACTATGAATATGCAGGACATAGGCTAGCCTATGCAAAATATGTAATAGAAGGCACGATAATGCGAAAACGACTGGTTGACTGTACATTTTCTGGCTTAGTACTCGGCGACTTACCAAATAAATAAATACGAGAACATGAAATATTAATTCGAGTTGAAATTGTTTTAGAATTTAACCATTATCCTAAAGCCAACGTTCACAAAAGAAGTAGCTACAGTGTATTTTAGTCCATTGCACAATACAGCAAAATCGGCACACCAGTAAGACACTGCACCAGTAAGAATGTTAATACTGTATTAAAGTTCTCTGAAGGCCATTTTCACTTCAGTCGATAGCTGAGGCACACACGCGATGGCACCAGTTGCGTTTGTACAGACAAATCACTCATAAACAGTACGGGATGCTTTATCACTGAATGAAGTGGATATTACAACCCACTGCTGGAAACAAAACAATTTTACTGCAGCTTGTGAACGATTCTGAACTGAAGGTACGGTTTATGTCCATAACTTGTTTTTGTAAACATATCAAAGTATGCCCCAGTAACCATCCCCGCTGAAAAGACTAGCATAAACCATGCCTGACCAGCTAAAAAAGTGATCAAAACCCTTATACAACCACCCAACCAAGCCATGGGAGCAGAAAACCTAGATATAGGTCTTTTACCCCATAAAGGCGGTCTTAGGTATAAACCACAAAAAGTGCAATCGCAATACAACAACGCTTCCTGTTGCAAGAACGTGAAGCCCATCTTTAAAAAAAAAAAAAAAAAAAAGACGCTCTGCGTTCTGCTTCTTTTCCGCTGTGCTGCTGCTGCATCCAGCTGTTTTCAAACGCAAATCTAACATAGAACGCGTTCTGTACGTGTGTGTGTACAGAAAAATACAGGCTTAGGACCACGCCTGTCCTAGAAGGAGGGGTGGGTTAAGGCGCAAGTGTAGAATTTTTTCACGGTCACACTTTACAGCTGCAAAGGAGCACAGGGCAAAAAAAAAGTTAGAAAATGTCCGGCGTGGCATCCACACTCGCCAAGAAGAGAGCCGAGGCGGCCTCTGGCTTTGGGACGAACGCCAATGCGGTGAAGTACCTGAACCAGAACTTTGAGAGTCTGAGAAGCGAGTGTCTGAGCCGTGGACAGCTTTTCTGCGATACGACTTTCCCAGCCGCTCCCGAGTCTCTGGGCTTCAACGAACTCGGCCCACGATCGCCAAAAACCAGAGGTGTTGAGTGGAAAAGACCCGGGGTGAGTTCCTATGAAAGCAACATAAATGTAGTTTTGCCAAAGCAATCAAGTAAGTTAATGTTATCTATCTATGGATCTATCTATGTGGCATGAAAAATTAAACTCTTGGTAATGACTCATCCCTTGAAAATTGAACTGGAAAGCAGGCAACAACATGGAACAAATATTCATCAATGCTTTTTACCATTTCTACAGGAACTGACCTCCAGTCCGGAGTTTATTGTTGGAGGGGCTACAAGAACAGATATTTGCCAAGGAGGCTTAGGTAAGTAAACACCCTGCTAGGTGCAGTTCTAACAGATTTAAAAGTCCACAAGGTGTTAGTTATGCGAAATGACAAAAAGCATGTAAGATTGACCAAATATGTATTGCATTTTATAAAGCTCTCTTGGGATTGTTCTTATTCTCTTAACTTTATTGGGAAATCCCCTTTAAACATGTGGAAACATTTTAAGAAGCACACCCAATGTCTTTGAGTATTCTGTTCCCCTTTAAACAAGTTTGCACGCTCTCATAATGCTGTGGAATTCTTACTACTAAATGAGACCCTGTAGTTAGTTCCTCACACATCAGAGAAGTCTTTGTGCACTTATTGGGAAAAGTACTAGCCACTGCTGTTTTCAGCTCTCGTGTTTGTTTTACATGCAATGAATCTGTTGAGCCGGATGGAGAAATCCTCATGAAGTGGGGTGTGATATGCACCGTTGCATTTCACCGAGAATGATTCCTGTAACCTCTGCCTCAAAAGGCTGCTATTATATTACATCTGACTCTGTGTTAATGTGCTAGACTTTTGGTTGACATTTTTTGTAGATTTTACTTTATCACTTATTTTTGTGTTTTTGCTTCCATATTCATATCTTTTACAAAACATATTATTTTGTATTTATTAACTTAAGTTTGGTTTTATTATTTTTTTATTTAGTCAGCTTGATATCTCTTCATGTGCATAGATTTGATTTCAATCATGCAGAATTTGTAGCCTCGCTAAACACTCCAAAGAGACATAAATTATTGCATGAAATGAAATTAAATGGTTTCTCAGTTCAGCTTCATTATTTTATAGTGCTAGAAGATACTGGTTGAGGAAACCACAATATATCAAGCCCGCCTGTTACTATAGTAACACTTTCAGTGTTGTTCCACATCATAGTATCATCAGGAACATATTGTCATAGCTGTATGTATGCTGAAAGATGAATCATCCAACTGAAAAGGAAACGGTTTTTTAGCTCATAGAGTCATGGGCATTTTAGAGACTGATCAGCTGACATGTTGTGAAAGAAAACTGAGTTGTCTTTGTGAAGATCATGGAATGCAAAGGATTTTGGGGCAGGACAAACAGTGTAGGCCTACAAACAAACCGCTGGAGGACTGAATCTCAGCATTTGCAACTGAGAATGTCGGAAATGGTCTTAAAGGGATAGTTCACCACAAACACGAAATCCTGTCCTTGTTTATATTCTGTAATTATTATTTATATTAAACCCTAATGTCATTCCATACCATTTTGTTTTCTTCTGTAGAATATAAAAAAATAATAGTGGAGTTGGTTGCTCTTTCCTATTCAGTTACAATAAATGGGGAGTGGACTGAAGCCTTCAAGTCTTAATATTTTTATTTGCATTCTTCCTGTCTCTGCTTTGGTAAAATATCAGTGTAAATCTGGTCAAATGTATCAAACTTTATCAACACCTTTCTGCAGGTGATTGCTGGCTCCTAGCGGCCATTGCTTCCCTAACCCTCAATGAAGACGTTTTGGCTCGTGTCGTTCCATCCAACCAGGGCTTTGGACAAGACTATGCTGGAATTTTCCACTTTCAGGTAAACAAAGTAGATATGAAAGTTATGTTGCACTTGGACAGCTTGTGAAGAGAAAAATGTTGAATAATTGGGGTGTTTGCAGAGAGATAAAGTTTTAAGGAATGAAGCCTTGCTGAGGTTGTTTTGGGAGGTTGCTTGGGAGTTATTCTAGCTGGATTGGAAGTTAGACAGATAGATGTCAAATAAATGTTATCACTTTTTAACAGAGACTCACATTGGCTTGATTTTATGGGTTGTGATGGTGGAATGTTTTTGTCAGGACAGGAAGTCAAACTGACTCAATAGATGGACAGCATTGATCCCAGAGGAAGTGCGGGCTCTGCTCAGTTCCTCTATGTGCTCAGCCTTACTGTATTTTTAAATTCCACATTTTGCTATGCGACTGAGTTCAGTTATATTTAAGCATTTAAATCATTTACAGATGGCAGGTGATGATGCTGTACAATCGTGTGTTAAGAGGTTGTGTTTTAAGTCTCATCTGCTGAGTCCTCCCTAAATTAAGTACATTTGTTTTTGATGGTTGCAGTTGTGGCAGTTTGGGGAATGGGTGGATGTGGTGGTGGATGATCGATTGCCCACTCGAGATGGAGAACTGCTGTTTGTTCATTCCGCCACAGGCTCAGAGTTCTGGAGCGCCCTGCTGGAGAAGGCCTATGCTAAGTGAGTCATATAATATCCCCTTTTGTTGGGCTTGGGATGTGTTTGTCTTGCATCCTAACAACCACAATTGCTGTCTAGCTTACATTTAAAAAGTAGTCTATTTGTCTAGTCTGTTTTTTGTTTTTTTGCTTTAAAAGAGTCTATTAAAATTATTATAATTAATTCAACTGAAATAATTAAAATAAGTTTTGAGACAATTTTAGTAAAAGTAATTTATTCCTGTGATGCAAAGCTGAATTTTCAGCATCATTACTCCAGTCTTCAGTGTCACATGATCCTTTAGAAATCATTCTAATATGCTGAATTACTGCTCAAGAAACATTTATTTTAACCATCAGGGTGTGGTGCTTAATATTTTTGTGGAAAATGTGTTACTTTTTTCAAGATTCTTGATGAATAGAAAGTTAAGTTCTTTTTAAAGTACTAATAATACTATGTTGTGAATTTATAGCACATAGAAATTGTCCAAAATGGTGCAATTTGTGATAAAGAGAAAAGATCTGTTTGCTTATTTATTTACTTACTTTTTATTGCTGATTCTTTTGCCTTCAGTCCTATATATATATATATATATAGAGAGAGAGAGAGAGAGAGAGAGAGAGAGAGAGTATGTGTGTGTGTTAAGTCTTTGCAAAACAAATAGTAGTAAGTCATGCACAATCAGCACATAAATGTTGCCCAAACACCATTTTGGCATTTTTAGTAACTTTATTGTTACAATACTTGTTTATGATACAGTACTTGGTAGTATGTGTCTCTCTTTTGTGACACTGTTCTTTCATTCAGAGTGAATGGATGTTATGAAGCTCTGTCTGGAGGTTCCACCACAGAAGGGTTTGAGGATTTCACTGGTGGGATTGCAGAAATATACGAGTTGAAACAAGCCCCGTCCAACATGTTCCAAATCATCAGGAAGGCCCTGGATTCTGGAGCTCTGTTGGGATGCTCCATAGATGTATGAGCTCTTTAGCACACATACAGACACCCAAAAATGAAAATCCCGTCAGAAAATATGCAGTAAAATTATGCTCATTTTATATAGATCACCAGTGCAGCAGACTCAGAGGCCATCACTTATCAAAAGCTTGTGAAAGGACATGCCTATTCTCTTACTGGAGCAATTGAGGTTAGTCATCTGAGTGTCTTTCATTTTCAGGGCTCTTTTGGCATTACTGTTCAGATAATGCCTTGGATTAGACTAAATTCAAATGTTTTTCTGTGCATTTGCTAGGTTAAAGGACACATACACTGAAAGTAGCATTTAACATGTTAACATTTATATGTATAATCTATCCATAACCTTGTCAGGTTAATTACCAAGGCCGAAAGGAGAAGTTAGTCAGAGTTCGTAATCCTTGGGGTCAGGTAGAATGGACGGGGGCCTGGAGTGACAAGTAAGACCCAAAATTTCAAAACAATATTCATTTATTAAGATGTATATTTTGCAGTTGCATAAGCTTGTAATGAAGCTGTTGTAGTGTTCTACACTATAATATAGCTTGACCTCATTGCTTAATTATGTGGGTGTATTTTAGCTCTTCTGAATGGAATGCCGTCGATCCGTCTGAACGTGAGAATGTGAAGTCAGAAGATGGAGAGTTCTGGTAAAATTCAGTGAAAAACCATATAACTGCATCACTGAAGCTCATCTTGGCACAGTTATTCACTACCTGTTTGCACTTGTGTAGGATGTCATTCTCAGATTTTGTGAGGCAATATTCCCGCATAGAGATCTGCACTCTGACCCCAGACACGCTGACATCTGACTCTGTCAAACACTGGAGTGCGTGTAAATTCGACGGCACCTGGAGACGAGGCTCTACGGCTGGTGGATGCAGGAACCATCCATGTAAGCATGTTTATATTTCTGTGCATCTGCTTGAGTTTGACATGAGTTTAGAGAGGGACTATCTATCGGTACATTTACATTCAGTCATTTAGCAGACACTTTTATCCAAAGCGACTTAAAAACAAGGTCTAAAAAAATCAATAAAAGAGCAATGATATGTAAGTGCTATGACCTAATGCAGTACACTTAGCAAGTTTTTTATTTATTTATTATATAATAAAAATAAATATAATAATAATAATGATATAAACTAATAATATATATATATATATACACATATAATATATATATATATATATATATATATATATATATATATATATTATATATGGAATAAAACAAACAAAAAGCCCGTTTCAATTCAATTTCAATTCAAATTTCAATTCAGTTTCAGTAGCAGAGTGAACTTTAGCTTTGCACCACAGAAATAAATTACATTTGAATATATATATTCAAGGTTATTTTAAATTTTTAAAATAGTTTTTACTATATTTAATAAATAAAAATTTAAAACTAACATATCAATTTGATTTTATTGTATTTTTGAGCATAAGAGACTTCTTACAAAAAATATTTAAAAAAATTACTTCTTTACAGAAGCATATGTGGGGGGAAAATCCATGTGAAATATGCAACCTAGGCGACTGTAACATGTCATCTTAATAATTTGTCTTCCATAGACACCTTCTGGATGAATCCTCAGTTTAAGATCAAACTGGAGGAGGAAGATGATGATCCTGATGATGATGAAGTGGGCTGCAGTGTGGTGATTGGCTTGATTCAGAAGAACCGGCGTAAGCTGAGGAAGTCTGGAGAGGACATGCACACCATTGGCTATGCCATCTATGAGGTGGGGTTGATAAGATACCAATGTTTTATGTCTCTTTTGTTGTAAATGTAATGACATAACCTGTGAAGGGTGCTGTTTATACAAATATTCTTTTTCTTTTCATTCTAGGTGCCTCCTCAGGTGAGCACAGTGGAATTACTTTAAAATGATTTCTAAACACATTGAGATGTGGAGATTTAACATAAATAGTAATGAAGCATTAGAAAAATATTTTGCTAAACATACTGGTCAATGATATCCACAGAGAAACCATTCAAAGCCACCTAGAAACTGCCTGGCAACCACCTGTAACACCCTAGTAGCGTTGACTTTTGCTCAGGCAAACACCACTCACATTATTTTTTCAGAAAATGTAGAAATCTCGCTTATTCTTCCTCTGGTTCTTGATCACCTCATTGCAGTTCCATGGGCAAAAGGACGTTCATCTGGATAAGAATTATTTCCTGACCCACGCTCAGAAAGCTCGATCTGAGACCTTTATCAACCTTCGAGAAGTCAGCACCCGCTTCAAACTTCCTCCTGGAGAATATCTCATCGTCCCTTCCACATTCGAACCACACAAGAATGGAGACTTCTGTGTGCGTGTGTTCTCCGAGAAACAATCTGAGATGCAGTAAGGACTGAAAACTTTCAATAAGCTCCATGTTCAAGTTACTTGTAGTGTCTTCAGCATACTGTATGATCAACCGAAACTCTCTTTAAGTGGTCCTAAGAAACCTGTCAAGAAATGTAGTTAGTATTTTTTTTTTTTTATAATTCTGTGGGCTGAAAGAAATTATGCCCAATCTATTTATTTACGTATGTATGCAAGTTATTCCTTTGTATTGAAAAAAAAATTGTATATTTGTAGTTAATGGAAGAAAAAGTTTATATAATTGTAGTAAATGTGGAATGTACCTGTATATAATGTGTATATTGTTTAAAGAAAATGAAGCGTATATATTATTGAATTTTTTGATTATATATTTACATGTATATAAATCTATTATTATTATTATTATCAATCCATTTTTAAGGAGGGGTGCCGTATGACCTGTGAGATTCTTGCTTGTATGTGATAGGCTCTGTCTCTCTTATTTCCTCTAGACAATGTGATGACCCTATAGAGGCAAACATAGAAGATGTAAGTCTCATTTTCCTGTGTCTCTCTTAAAATGCTACCTTTGACTTTATTAAAGTGTATATCATGCCTTTTCTGACTCCTCAGGAGACTGTGTCTGAAGATGAGGTTGATGCTGGCTTTAGGGGACTGTTTACTAAACTTGCAGGAGATGTGAGTTATTTTAGCCCTTGCATAATGTTAATGAATTACCTTGAAAAACATAAAACCTGTTTTACCTCATTAAACATAAAACATTAATAATGTTTGCTCTTGCCTAAGGACATGGAGATCTCTGCCACTGAACTGAGAACAATTTTCAACAAAATAGTCGCGAAAAGCAAGTCTTTTCTTTATATGTAAATATTTATTTCAAAAATCATATTCATAAAGATACTTGGTAAACAGTTTGTCTTCTCCTTACAGGAACGGATATTAAGACAGATGGTTTCAGTCTGGATACATGTAGGGTCATGGTGAACCTCATGGATGTATCCTTTACAAATAGTCCAACAGGCAGATGTTTAAGATGTCCAAAGATACATTTCTGTTTAACTTCATAAGTCATAAGCAGTTCGACTTAACTCTATTGCAGGAAAGTGGCAATGGTAAACTAGGGTTAGCTGAGTTTGCCACTCTTTGGAAGAAAATTCAAAAGTATCTGGTAAGTTTGTGGCATAGAAAGTCAAAAATGTTATTTGCAAACCTAGTCTTGGGATAAAATCCTTGTCTTTTTTTTTTAGGTCATTTATAAGAAGAATGACATGGATGGGTCTGGCTGTATGAGTACTCCAGAGATGAGAATGGCTTTGAAGGAAACAGGTACACTGACCTTTGACCTTCATTCAAACTTTTCATTTTAAAATGAGTTTTTAAGGAAGGAGCAGCACATGAAACTTCAAAGTAACTTGGTTTATTTGTAACCGTTGCACAGGATTCTCTCTGAATGACTGCATTCATCAGATTCTGGCTGCACGCTATGGAGATGCAGACATGAAGATCGACTTTGATAACTTTGTGTCCTGTGTGATGCGCCTGGAGATGATGTTCAGTAAGAACAGTTCATTTTTTCTGATTGGTTGAAAATATAGGATTCAATTATATTAATTTAAATTTTTTATAATTGCATGGCTATGAAGAACTTGAGGTTTGTTGACCGCATTGTTGATCACTTCATTGCATACTTTCTGAATTGTCTCAAGTTACACTTTTTTTAAACTTTCAGTAAATAATTTAAGTAGAATCTAAAAATGTTTTATGACTTTCATTACCACCTTGTGTGTGCAGCATGTTTTCTTACATAGAGTACTATATAATGTGATTTTATTTATTTCTGGTGTATGTATTAATTTTTTTTTATATATCAATTAAAAGCAAATTCTTCTTTTTTAACTCTTGTAGAAGTGTTCAGAAGGATTGACATAGACAGCAGTGGGTTCATTGAGTTGGACTTCTTCCAGGTATTGAATGTCTTGCAGTCTAATAGTACTGTATGCCTTAATGTTTAACCATTTTGTGTCATTTCGAGCGTTTTAAATGGTTCTTTTTTTTCTTTCAGTGGCTGACGATTGCTATGATTTAAAGGCCCAGAGGATTATTATGAATAATATTTTAATTGTATTAGTTCACTTACACAGAAGACCATCATATACCTAAATGTTTAATTAGTATACTGGACCTCCTAGGATTTGTAAATGTGTCCATTGTACTTTTCTACAGAGATACAAGCATAGTTGACTGTTGTTTTATTTGTAATGCACTTTCCTCCTAATGCAGTGCTTGCAAGGCATCATTGATTAGATTTTTTTGCTGCTCCAAATTCTGTGGCTTGTTGATGACAATTGTGCAATTACTTTAAATGATCAGACTTATGATTTTTACCTGGTCGTATAAACTTAAAGAGCAATCAATTATTCCTGTAAGAGCGCCACAGCCATTTGTAAATTCTATGGGTCTAGCTTCCGGTCTCATCGCCGTCCAGCTATTTTTAGCTGTAAAAAGCAGCTTGTTTTGCTGGTGTGTCTACCATATTATTTAAGGTATTATCTTAATTATGAGCACACTGGTTTGTAGTGTGAACGATTTTACCGTTTACTGCACGTTGTTATTGTTCTGGTTATTTCCCTGTACCGGCTAATGAACCGGAAGTCTCACCCACAGGCTTACTTCCGCATTGAAGAATAAGGTGGATAGGGACCAAATTATCTTATCAAACTTGACAGTGAACACTTTTGGCCAGTAAGCAACCACAAAACAATGCTCTGGCAATGAATCTAGCATCTTGGTTTTGTGAGCAAGCACCACTCACATTTTATATATATATAAAAAAAAAAATATTGTTAAACCAACAGTAAAATTACAGACCTGATGAGATCGCTTGACAAAGTAGGATTTTCTGTTTCCATGTAGATGTGTTTCCTGTTGAAGTTTGAATGGCGTATATCATAGGAATTGTCTTTAGGAATTGCTATTGCTATTATATTTTATGGAGTTAAACCACAAAACTGTAATTTTGCTTCAGTACACGGACTCCCTTCAAACTTTTTTGTCAATTATCTACCCTATTTGTTGTTGTTTTTTGGTGAGCTTTATACTTTTTTAATGAAATTTAATATTCAAGCCTAAAACCAAGTGTACTTTTCGTTGTTGCCTTGCAAGCACTGGTATTTTGGTGTAAATTCAAATCTAGTTTGTATTGTGGACCATTTGAAATTTATAAATGAGTAAAATATACAACCTTGTTGCTGTAGAGAAACAAATAAAACCCTTTATTATCTGTAACATTATTTCCAGTGTTCACGTTATTCATTGGCTTTCAAGGGTGTAGACCTCTAAGGAGAATTTCTGTCAGTAATTTCTGTCTGTCTATTTTAATATTTGCCCCTAGCAGCCCAAATTGTATTTTGGCGACTCTTGCATCATCATATACCATCATATATAAATTAATTTTAAACACATAATTATGAAGCGATAGTAACTAGTTTGTCTTTGACATTTGAAGTTAAAACCCAGTAAACAGGACATTTACCATGTTTTTACCAAATCTACGCTAACGCAAAAAATAAAGACTATTTGTCGCTGTACAGAAATATTATTTTAACCCTTTAAATTCCTGTAAAATGTGAGTAAAACGCCTAAAAAAAGACATACCCAAAGTAAATTGCACACTGTTCTTGAACCATTTGGAGTATATGCATGGTTTTGGTATATTTTGGAAGGTGACACTCTAAGGTTTCTTCCTAAATAGCCAGAATCACTGTAAGTCTTACTGATATTGAGTAATATAATTTGGAACACATTAGAAAAGGGGGAAAAAAACATTCCGCCTACATTTTATTTGTAAATAGATGCCTGCAGATGACTATAGTTGGGAGCTATTAGCTGGAAAACACAATGGGATCAAAGCATGAAGCCTTACCAAGCAAAATTTAACCAATTTTATAACAATACCTTAGAAAATTAGTGTTTTACACACATTTATATAAGTTTATGTCTAGGCGCTCCCCCCAAAAAAAGGACACTTGGAGACTCCAAATAGCCCTTTGTAACCATCAACACATAAAATGCTGTTAATTTTGGTCTCTAATGAAAGGTTACACTCAGAGCTATTCTATTCCTTATCCAGATTCACTGTCAATCATTGCTGATACATAACTGGAACATTACAGACAAAACAAAATCCATGACATTTTTTTTACTTTTTTATATATTAACTCGACTCTTTTCGCGTCTATTTAGCCCATTCTGACCAATTTAAAACTTTTGTTTTTGATAGATATCAGCGCTATAAATTTAAATAATTATTATTTAGCCCATTCTGACCAATTTAAAACTTTTGTTTGTATTAACATGTTGAAGCGTCTATTTAGCCCATTCTGACCAATTTAAAACTTTTGTTTGTATTAACATGTTGAAAACACTATAAAAAAAAAATATACAATACCATATACTGCAATTAATAAATAAAATAAATAAAATACATAATTTTTTATATACCGTATTGTTTTTATGCCAGTTAGAAAAGATCGAGGCTTGCTTGGGACTCTCTCAAATCTACCATAATTCGGACCCGTTATTTGAAAAGTAGGGTACTTATCGTGACAAGTGCACTTGTCTGTCTCGGTGTTTATCGCCCCGCCTCCTCTGGACTCACACACTGAAGCTCTAATAGTGTATCTTTCGGGAGAATATTACTGTATATATCACACATCCTCCTCACAGAAGAGACTGACAGCACCGCAGCTGCAAGGCAAGTTTAGCGGTTCTCGTATTTCTGCCCTGAATCATGTCGAGATTTATTTATTTCTGTTCTGTCCGTGCTGTTGGTGTCCGTCGGCCTGCTGTAGTCTGTCGCACTAAGCGCTTTATTTAGTGTCCGATATGCATGTTATTGAAGCTTGAAAACTTTTTAGGCTAGAGTAGCATCGCTAGAAATGAATAATTGATGATTAAATGAACCGCAGTGATTTACACGACAAAATGCTTGGCATGCCATACATTTTAGAAATGAAATAATGTATAGAACAAACATATGCTTAATAAATCGCCACTACAAGTGTTTTTAAAAGGTTAAATATAAATATTAAGGTTTTAAAACGGATTTTTCTGAGTATTAATCGTTTTTGTACATTTATCTAAATACAAAGCAGGTTCACACTGAGTGTGATTTGTGTTGAAGTGAATGGGAGGCCCTCAGTCTGCTGTGAGTTTTGAGGCCAGCAGCACAATGCAGTCAGTGATGCAGAGAGATAATAGAAATATGACTCAAGTGCTGCGACAGTCTAAATATACAATTATTTGCCATGCACTGCCAATAATTAAGTCTAAAAATTGAGTGAGATTCTTTTAGAGCAGATTATGAGTCTGCAAACCTGCACATATTTAACTGAGCAGAGCCACAGTACAGCATTTGACACCAGACCTTCTGCATCTGTTCTGTTTACATTTGTAACCTTATTGATATGGAATAGTATCCATCATTTACTTGAAATTTAATTCTAACTGATGCCCAGTAATATAAACAAGAGGGAGAATGTGAGCACTGTGTGCTCAGGCACTGTGACAGTCAAAATAAAAGTCCTGCCTCGAACACATCAGCCAAGAATAAAAACTTATCGGCCGATGCCGATATTTGAAAAATGGCAAATATCAACCGATATATCGCCACTAGTTAAAATATTTTGTAAAATTGCATTAGAAACTAAATATCAAAGCAAGTAGCATCTGCAAAAAAATTGCATTGTCAAGTTCATCATTAACATGTTCCTACTTTCAGTTATTACAGTTATTACTACTTCACATAATCCTCTTTTTTTTTTTTTTTTTGGAAACTGGTGATGATATCCCATAAACCTTAGTGTAAATTACAAAGGGCATTACCCTTTCAATAGGTACTAATATGTACTTTTAAAGTGCCAACATAAGATAGCAATGTGTAGTATTTAGGGGTAAATAAGGTACAGAGATATTATTTTTAGGCTTTTTTAGCCCCAGTGACAGCTTTGTACTTTTTGTTCTGAGTGTATGGTCTTTTGAAAGCTAGTGTGCATAATTTGCATTTACGTGTCAATTATGGAGTTTTTATGTTGATTTGTCTTTTTTATTATAGAAAAAATACAATGCTATGTAGTCCGTGTCTACACAAAGGCACAAAAATTATTAAAGTGTTTGAGTATGAATCTCTTTGCTATCAGTTTTGTTATTTAGAACTGCTTTGCATCTCACGGTTCCAGAATGTTCACATATGGAGGAATCTCGGCACAGATCAGTGCTAACAGACTACAGGCAGAAGGTGTGGGCTCTTTTGAGCAGGCTTTACACTTCCAGAACCAGGACTTTGAGGCACTCAAACAGGAGTGTTTGGAAGGAGGCTACCTGTTTGAAGACCCCTGCTTCCCCGCAGAACCACCCTCTCTTGGCTTCAAAGAACTTGCCCCGTATTCCTCCAAAACCCGTGGTGTGGAGTGGATGCGCCCTACGGTGAGGGGGAAACAAGGCTGCATTTATTTGATCAAAAAGTACAGTAATTTATTGTCATTTATTTCTGTGATGGCAAAGCTGAATTTTCAGCAGGCAGTCATTGCTTCAGTCTTCAGTGTCACATGACTCACCCAATCCTTGCAGTAGTTCGTAGTCAGAATGTTTATAGCCACACTGACCCCTCCCTTCTCTCTATTGCAGCTGTTGTCACTATTATAAATTCACATACGCAAGGATTATAACATTTCTCTAGGCACACTTAGTCAGAGTACACATGATTCCTGTAAAGTGGCTTCATTCAGATTAATTGTTAATTCATTACAGAATATGAGTTTGTTTCTCTGGTAACATAGGAATGGCGGCTTATGTCATTCCAAAGCCTGTTATTTTTTACATAATAAATAAAAAAATATCTTATTTTCAACACCAGGGTTATCATAATTAACTAAATCCAAAACTATCAAATCATAAAAAAGTGTTACTTGAAATAAAATAGCTTAAACGTATTTTATTTTAACTAGTTTTTTTTTTACCTTGATGTACTAAAATAACTAAAACTGAGACAAAAATCTATAAAAACTATTTATGTGTGTGTGTGTATGTGTGTATATATATATATATATATATATATATATATATATAATAGATATATATATATAATAGATATATATATACACACATACACACACATACATTTACATATATACATACACACATATATAAAACTAAACTAATAAAAATGGAAAAATACTTAAAATTCTGAAAACAATAATTAAAATTACAATGAAAACATACAAAAAAAACTTTTATTATTATTATTCAATAGTATCCTAATTATGCTACAATAACACTCTTCCATACATTGACAGTTCATGATCACCCCACATTTTAAAGGATTCTTCAACATTTTTACTTTGCGTTAAAATTTCAAAATAAATAAACAAATAAATACAGTTTTAAAAATCAACCATACGGGTTTGTTACAAAATGAGGGTGCTTTTTCATTTTTGGCTGAACTGATCTTATAAAGTCTTGACTTATTAAAACAAATATCTTTGGGTTGCCTAATTCCAGTCTCAGCCCCTCTAATCCCTCGTTTTCTGCAGGAGCTCTGCGATGATCCTCAGTTCATTGTGGGTGGAGCCTCACGGACAGACATCTGTCAAGGAGCTCTGGGTAAGTTTTCTGGCTGTACAAAAGCCATCGAGTCTGCATAGTTTCGAAGCATTTGTCTCGGCAGGTATTACGAGTCATGGAATCCCCTCCAAATGATTCAGAAGCTGTAAAACTCAAAGCATGACTCACCACAGAGAGAGCAGCTCATATAACTGACCTGAGGCGTGTCTGCATGTGACTCATCCACTTCCCACTGACCTTGAGTCAGTGCATGTTTGTGATTCTGCCAACTTTTCTCAATCAATGTGCATGTCAGATTTTTCTAGTTATATATATATATATATCTATCCACCATAGTACAGTACATGTTTGTAATCCTTTTACATAAGCTAGTTTAAAACTATCAAATACAGTACCAGACAAATGTCTGCACACCTACTCATTCAACATTAGTAGTGTTTTACAATAATATATATAAATTATTAGTGACCAAAACAGTTTAACAATTGAAAACTCTCGTATATTAGAGCCAATAATGGTAGTGTATGTTCAGCCTGCCACTGGCCCTTTATGGTTTTGAGGCTGTGGAAAATTCCTCTGCTCTGAGGTGAAGATCTGAGTGGGTTGTAAACAGGATTGGGTTTGCACAGGCCTCACAGAGAAAATAAACCCCACCCCTTCCTCTGTGTCCCCCTGCTGGTCGTAGAGTGGTAGTTCAACTCCTGTGTCTTATTAAAAGACAAAATATTGATTGAAGCATTTTATTCAGGGATTTTGGTATCACAGTTTAAATTGCTATTTAAATAAATGGCTTTATTTCTCCTTGCCGTGTCTGTTTTTTTTTTCTTTTCATGGTCAGGTGACTGCTGGCTCCTTGCTGCTATAGCCTCGCTGACTCTTCATGAAAGACTCCTCCACAGGGTCGTCCCTATTGGTCAGGGCTTTCAGGATGACTATGCTGGAATCTTCCACTTTCAGGTTCTGAAACACAATTGTGTGCTTAAATGTTCTTGTTGTAAATTATACAGTAAATAGGGTTTTTAATCTGAATATTTATGCTTAAATGCTTATATTGGCACAAACATGTATTGGGCTGAAATATGAATTTATTTTAAATAATCATTGTTATTGATTTAATTAAATAATTAACTAATAATATTTTTCTTCTGGCCCCATTCTTTTTTAAATGGCAACTTATATGTATCTACATATACAGAAATACTTGGTATATATATATATTGCATGTTTCCCCAAGTATTTCTTTTTGATTTTTCTTTTAGTCTTAAGATGCAATGTCACATTGGCAAAAAAAAAAGGTCAGTTGTCTATTTTAATTGTCTGATGTTAATTATCAAGCAGATTTCTGTTGGGCAGCTGAGTGGGAAAATTTTTCGCCCTCAAGCGAAATTCCAGATTGCATTGATTGTATTGAAATTACTGTGTTTTACCAAAATTTGCAACTTTAAATGTGAGCGCATCTTTAATCTGGAGCCCTCTCAGGCTTTTCTCCATACTAATCACTGTCTATCATTTGTACGTTAGGTTCATTGCAGTTGCTTTTTTTCTGTTGTGCAGTTCTGGCAGTTTGGTGAGTGGGTCGACGTTGTGATTGATGATCGGCTCCCAGTCAGAGACGGAGAGCTCATGTTTGTCCATTCAGCAGAGGGAAATGAGTTCTGGAGTGCCTTGGTTGAAAAAGCCTATGCTAAGTATGTCCTGATAGACATTTTGGTGAAGGCCAGCAAAATGTGTTCTTACTAAACAAGAATCATTTTCAAAAGTGGACAGTCTCTTTCTTGTTTAATAAAGATTTTAGCATAGTCTGAGGACAGACTCCTTACTTGTGTGTGTGTGTGTGTGTGTTTGTTTTGTGCCAGGCTAAATGGCTCCTATGAAGCTCTCTCCGGAGGATCCACTACTGAGGGTTTTGAGGATTTCACCGGAGGGGTTTCAGAGATGTACGAGCTCCGGAAGGCTCCGAGAGACCTGTACCGAATCATCAGCAAAGCCCTGGAGAGAGGCTCCCTGCTGGGTTGCTCTATTGATGTGAGAACTAAATATTTACTATACTTCGTTTACTACAAAATTTGTTTTATGTTACATTTAATGTTGGTTGTCATTGCATGGATTTACAAAACACTAATCATATAGGTAATTTGATATCTCTTTAGAAACCTTTATTTAACTCAGTCTAGATTTAGGTTAATATATTATCTCTGATTGTGTATCAGATCACCAGTGCCTTTGACATGGAATCTGTGACGTTCAAGAAGCTGGTTAAGGGTCATGCTTACTCAGTGACTGCTCTCAAACAGGTGATGCTCTCAGTATATGTTGCTCATAAGCACATTTGAGTTTAATTTTGACTGCCTTCATGTGTGCGATCTCTCTTTGACAGGTGGAATTTAGGGGTCTTACAGAGAGGCTAATCCGCATCCGTAACCCATGGGGTCAGGTCGAATGGACCGGGGCCTGGAGCGACAAGTAAGAAATAACACAGAAACTCTTATTCAGTTCAGCCCAAGTCACTGAGTAAGAAGACTGTGTATGTTTCCTCTCCAGCTCCCCTGAATGGGATGAAATTGATCCATCTGAGAAGGACGACTTGCACTTAGAAATGGAGGATGGAGAGTTCTGGTGAGCTTTATCAGCAATTAAAATGTAAGGAATACATCACCCAAAATTGAAACATGGCTGAAAATTTACTCACCCTCAGGTTATCGAAGATGTGGATAGGTTTGTTTCTTCATCACAACAGAATTGGAGAAATTAAACCATACAACACCTGCTCACAAATGAATCCTCTGCAGTGAATGGGTGCCGTCAGAATGAAAGTCCAAACAGCTGATTAAAGAAAAGTTGTCTTGCCTGAATCAGGAGAGAAATATGCACAGATCAAACACTGTTTACAAGCAAAAACAGTCCAGAACAGTTCTAAACAAATATGTGGTTGGAGGTTTTCACTGGAGGAAGCATTATTATAGATTCTGGACTTATATATTGGCCATAAGCATTGGTTTGAAGTTGAAATGCCTTAGTGATGGATTTGTTTCTTACAAATATGCAATTTTTCACTTACAAGATGTTAACTGATGGATTGGAGTCGTGTGGATTATTGTGATATGTTTATCAGCTGTTTCCTAATTCTGACGGCACCCATTCACAGCAGAGGATCCATTGGTGAGCAAGTTTTGATGAAGAAACAAACTGGTGAGTACATTTTTAGAAAACTTGTATTTATAGGGGAACTATTCCTATAAATTTGACACATCAATAGACCAAAAACGCATTCTGTATGCTCACAGCATAAATAAACACTTGCCTTTGTCACCAGGATGTCGTTCAATGAGTTTTTGCGGCAGTTCTCCAGGCTGGAGATTTGTAATCTGACCCCTGATGCTCTGAGTGATGATGACCTGAGTCACTGGAACACCATCAAGTTTCACGGTGCCTGGCGGAGAGGCAGTACCGCAGGAGGCTGCCGAAACAATCCCAGTGAGTAACACGCCTGTTCACATCCAGCCATTGTCCCTGATGTGTTGCTTATTAGTTATTTATTTTTTTGTGGAAACAGTGGCACATTTTTTCCTAGGATTGTTTGACGAATTCAGAGTTTGAATGAATGGTATTTATTTGAGCAAGAAATCTTTTGTAGCATTATAAAAATCTTTACTGTCACTTTTAATCAATTTAATGCATTATTGCTGAATGAAATATAAATTTCTTATTAAGTAAAAAATCGTATTTATCTTACCACAAACTTTTGAACAGTAGTGCATAAAGCATCATATCATGAGCAAGATGAACAATTATTCATTAATAAATCAAGCTCAGGTACCAGCTTTATCTGGGATTTGAACCCTTGACTGGTACGTGTTCCCCTGTACTATCTGGCAGACACATTCTGGATCAATCCACAGTATAAGATCACATTGCTGGAGGAAGACGATGACCCAGAGGATGAAGAAGTGGCCTGCAGTTTCCTGGTGGCTTTAATGCAGAAAGACCGCAGACGGTACCGCCACCACGGACAGGACATGCACACCATCGGCTTTGCTATCTACGAGGTGAAGAGCAAAATAGGTTCAAATTGAGTTTATAGATTTTACTTTGTTTTAGAAAGGAAAAAATGTCTAATTGTTTCCTTTCTTTTTCTCCTCCTTGCAGATTCCTGAAGAGGTATGAACCCATGTCAACAATTTCTTTGTTAAGTAGGTTTGCCTACATCATTAAGGCATGTATACTTCCATAAACAGGTCATTTATTTTTAAAACAGAAGGTTGAATTATGTTCTAGATTATTCACAGTGGGATAATTTTGTGTACCATTTCCATCTGTCTGCAGTATGCCGGCTGTCAGAACGTTCACCTTAAAAAGGACTTCTTCCTTAAACACTCATCGTCTGCCCGCTCTGAGACCTTCATCAACCTGCGGGAGGTGAGCACTCGTCTCCGCCTGCCTCCCGGTGAATACATCATCGTCCCCTCCACCTTCGAAGCCAGCAAAGAGGCTGATTTTGTCCTACGAGTCTTCACTGAAAAGCAGTCACAGACAGAGTGAGTGTGTGTTCATTTTTGAAATGACACCCAAAAATGAATATTCAGTCATTGTTTACTCACCCTAATGTTATTTCTGACTAATTTCCAAACTTAATTTTTCCACTGAGAGTGGACAGAGATTTCATACATTCATTAATGCAATACAATCTATTATAGTACATACATTATATATATATATAACAGAAAATGATCATCATTTTTATGTTTTAATATAATTTTAATATAATGTATAGCTATATAATGTCATATGCACTACTAAGATGATGCAGTTATTTTCTCATGTCGTATTTCCTATTGTGTTGCATGGAAAAAAGAAAATTGGATTTGGAATGATATTAGGAATAGTATTTATTCTGTCACATCTTTCACTTTTTCCTCAAAGAGAGTTGGATGACGAGATTTCAGCTGACCTGGAGGATGAGGTAAGATTTTGGATCCACATTAATTAGAAAACAAAAGCCATATTCTTTCGACGTTTTAATAAACGTGGCCCCTTTGGGTTTTTTTATAGGCAGAAATTACAGAAGATGATATTGATGACTCTTTCAAGTCCTTGTTTGCCCAGCTGGCTGGAGAGGTGAATAAATACATGTAAAACCGTGTTTTTCTATTTTAGGTCTGCTGATGTTAGAACATTGCATTTAAATATTAACTTTTTTTAATTTCTTGTTTTAGGATATGGAGATATCTGTCCGTGAACTCAGAACTATTCTCAACAGAGTAGTGTCCAAACGTGAGTAACGCTATTTCACCTACACTTGGGGTCAACGCAGTCAAAATGAACCTGTTTATCAGAATTGAATGAACTGTTTCTCTCTCAGACAAGGATCTAAAGACAGATGGCTTCAGCATGGAGTCGTGCAGAGCTATGGTAAACCTCTTGGATGTATCCTTCACTATTTAAAAGAGGATTCTGGGGTTAAATACAAGTTAAGGTCTATTAACAGCATCTCTGTCATTCTCTCGATCACTGTGGAAAATAATTTTGACTTGTTCTTGAGTTGGTAAAAACAAGCAACAACCCTCTTTACATTAAAGCAAATACAGTGGAAGTCTGAATTTCAGAAATTCTGGATGTTTAAATGCAGAAACCTGAAACTCAGAGGCTATGTTTATTGGCTTTAAATGCTGATGACAGCGAATATTTGTGCAGAATATGTTAATAAGAAGCGTTTATTCTGGTATATTGCCTTGCTAAATTATTTTCTGTGTTAAGTGACATCTGATCAGTTGTGATCAGACAACCAGTATCTGTTTTTACTCTTGACTCCGTTCATCAGAAAGATGGTAGTGCACGGTTGGGTTTAATTGAGTTTCAGATCCTCTGGAACATAGTAAGGAAGTTGCTGGTGAGTGTCTTGGGTCAGCCTTTTTTTTTACTACTTTCACACACTATGAAATGTTCATAGCTTTTTTTAGTAAAGTGTTCAAAATAAATATTTCATGCTTTCCTTTTCACTCAGGGGATCTTCAGAGAGTTTGATATTGATGAGTCAGGGACAATGAGCTCTTATGAGATGCGTCTGGCTGTAGAATCTGCAGGTAAAAGAGACATTCATTTCATTAAAAGGGTGCAAAAACTTAAATGACTTGAGATCATTTACTGTCCATAAATGTTTGTCACGAGTCAGGATTTTAATATCATTTCTTTTTTTTCGTAATTGAAGAAATTCATATTTTTTATTCAGCAAAGATGTATAAAATTGGTCAAATGTGACAGTAAAGACATTTATAATCTCACAAAATATTTATATTTCAAATAAATACTGTTCTTTTAGACTTCTATTAATCAAAAAAATCCTAAAAGAAATTCAGCTTTGCCATCACAGGAACAAATTACACTGAAAAATATTCAGTATCACAATATTACTGTTTTTACTGTATCCTAATAGTGAGCATAAGACTTATATTAAACGAAAAGATGATCCATGAAACCCCAAATTTTTAAATGATGTATATATAAATTAGTCTCTCTGTAAGACCCATCCTGTCATCCTGTTACACTTTCTTCACAGGCTTCAAGCTCAATAACAGACTCCACCAGATTCTTGTAGCCAGATACGCTGAGAACGAGGCCATCGATTTTGATAACTTCGTCTGCTGCTTGATCAAGCTGGAAGCCATGTTCAGTAGGTCTTTCTTTTTTGTATCACTCCATGTATTTTTTTAAACATACCCAGAATGCTTTATCCCAGCTTTCATGGTCCTGCACTTCCTTGTAGGATCTTTTCAACAGTTGGACAAAGATGGAACAGGAACGGCTGAGATGAACCTATCTGAGGTGCTTTGGCTTGATTTCACTGCAGTCAAATGTTAAAACAAACCATCTGCAAAACACTAATCTCTCATTGTCCTTTTGTTGTGTAGTGGCTCTTCATGACCATGTGCGGATGAAGTAGACCATTTTATAAACATCGAACTCAAGAAACTGCTGGAAAGTGCCTCAATGCTGAACTCCTCATGCAACAGTCCCACTATAACCTCATTAGAATACAGTGCTGCTAGGTTTTTAAGGATTTCTTTTTCTCTCAGTATTACATATTGCAGTTACACTACAAAGTAATCCCCTCTAGTGTGAAACACAAGAAAGAAGACCTCCACTCACCGCTGCTGTAATGACTGAGAAACATCATGTGCATGGGATAAATATCACGTGAGCTTCAAGTTTTGTTTTGTCCTAACAGAAGACCGACCTTTATTTCAAAAGGCTGTCTGAATAGTGCCATAGGGGGAAAAAATAAAACACAGCACTGCATGTTCTCCTGTAATATGAACTTATGCATCGTATTAAAAAAGCTTTAGATGCACAATGTGTAATTATGTAGATATTGTCACTGATTTCCTATGAACAGAGCTTCGGAATAAACTGCTGTTGTGCTAAACTTGCATAACTGTTTTATTTCATATGTTCTGAAAACAAATCCTAAGACCTGAAATGTTCTGAAAAGTCATACTGGAGCATTTAATGGTGATTTGTGTGAAATTGTATTTTTAAGCCTGTTTATGTTAGTAATTTTGAATTATCACACGATTCTGACGTCTTTGCTGAAAATTCAGATTAAAAAAATGTCAATTGTAAGATATACATTCACAGTTCTGAGGAAAGAAGTCAGAATGGCAATACATAAATGTACAAGTCTGAAGGGGAAAAATCAGAATTGCAAGATATAAACTTAATTTCTGACTTTTTCTTGCAATGCCAAGTTTACATCTTGCAATTGTTTTTTTTCTGTTCTATTTCACTTTTTTCTTCAAAATCAAAAAATAAAAAATTTGAACTTTATCTTAGAATTCTTATTTCTCCCACAATTCTTACATTTTCAGAATTGCAAGTTTATATTTAGCAATCCTGAGAAACAAAGTCTGAATTTTGAGATATAAGCTCAGATTTTCAAGGAAAAAAGTCTGAATTGTGAGAAAGAAAAGTAGCAATTACTTTTTTTTATTATTTTTTTTTGTCCCATGGTGGAAAATGGCACACTTTAATCAAGTTGATGTACCATTCTCTACAAAATCATAAGTAATAACTATAGCAGATAGTATTACAAAGTTTCATCCACATATTTTATTACAAATTATTCCACAAGTAATCATGAAAGCTAATTTCCTGAATGGCATTTTTATATTTACAAAGATAAGTAGTTAAATACAGGAGACGCATTTTAGGATTTGTCCTCCCAGAATACAAAAACACCAATTTAAACGAATCGCTGAGCAATGGCTAACAGTTTCGAGTATTCCCCCTCCATTTTGCGCAGATGTGTTGGTATAGGAGCTTTTATTCTTGTTCCTGTGGGGTTTCCATTCTCTTCGATCAAAACCACGTTATTTGAGTCGAAGCGTGGGGTCATTCGAGCTCCAGGCATCTTGTGACCCACTATGAGAGCTTTCTTCTTCTGTCCTTTAATGGCCAGTAAGACTCGGTCGCCCACTTTGCCAATTCCATTCTTGGTGTATACGTGAATGACTTTTGGTGGACGGTGGTGGTGGGCATTCCCCAGAGCGCTGTTGTCCACCACCCTCACGCGTGTTAACTTCTGAATAGCGCCCACAGCTGCTGAGACGCTGCAGTGAGATGATAATATGATGGGTTTGGTTAAGAACATAGAAGAGCATTGAACTGTCAGTGCTACATGACAAGTCGACACATTTAAATAAATGATTGTACATTTGTTTTATTAATTAGTTATATATCATGTCTAATGATCCTATATAAAAAAAATAAAACAGTACAAAACAAAACTATTTAAACATTACTAAAATAATTTTCTTCAAATAAATATATATACATATATACAGTACAGGTCAAAAGTTTGGAAACATTACTATTTTAATGTTTTTGAAAGAAGTTTCTTCTGCTCATCAAGCCTGCATTTATTTGATCAAAAAATACAGAAAAAAACAGTCGGATATTGTGAATATTATTACAACTTAAAATAATAGTTTTCTATTTGAATATACTTTAAAAATAACTTATTCCTGTGATGCAAAGCTGAATTTTCAGCATCATTACTCCAGCCTTCAGTGTCACATGTAACATCCAGTCTATCACATGATCATTTAGAAATCATTCTAATATTCTGATTTATTATGAGTGTTGGAAACAGTTCTGCTGTCTAATATATTTGATGAATAAAAGGTTAAAAAGAACTGCATTTATTCAAAAAAAAAAAAAAAAAATTCTAATAATATATATTCTAATAATATATTTTCTTTACTATCACTTTTTATCAATTTAACACATCCTTGCTGTTTTTTTATTTTATTTAAAAAAAAAAAGAAAAAAAAAAAATTACTGACCCCAAATTACTGACCAGTAGTGTATATTGTTATTACAAAATATTTATATTTTAAAAACATAGCTTCTTTTTTTTTTTCTTTACTTTTTATTCATCAAAGTATCCTAAAAAAGTATCACATGTTCTGAAAAAATATTAAGCAGCAGAACTGTTTCCAACTTTGATAATGAATCATCATATTAGAATGATTTCTAAAGGATCATGTGATAATGATCCTAAAAATTCAGCTTTGCATCACAGAAATAAATGATAATTAAAGTATAATAAATTTAAAAACAATTATTTTTAATTGTAATAATATATCACAATATTACATTTTTTTCTGTATCTTGGATCAAATAAATGCAGGCTTGATGAGCAGAAGAACCTTCTTTCAACATTAAAAATAGTAATGTTTCCAAACTTTTGACCTGTACTGTGTGTATATATATATATATATATAATATATATATATATATATAGCAAAACATTTAAATTCTTATGTGTGGTAAATCATATATATTCAGAGCAAAACATTTAAATTCTTATGTGTGGTAACTAATCTATAACAAAAATTACCATAACCACAAAAATTAACGAAAACAGCACAAACCAAGAACCCAATAAATTCAAACACCAATACGTGATCATAAAAGACAAAATAAAACCTCAAAAAATTATTCAAATCAAACCCCTCCACCACATCAGAAAAAATCACACCGGACAACGACAGGGCCATCTCGACCTGACATTAAACAAGCCAACATTTAAAACAACCAACGATTTTAGAAACTTTGTCGCTGTTAAATACGAGTATATTTTGGACAATTCTCATGTTATTTAACTGCCTCTGGTTATAGGTGAAAGAAAGCAAGAGAAGGAGGTGACCTCTTAACATTGGTCAAAATATTCTTGAACAGTGATATTAAATAGTGTAAACAAATAGCGTTATTAAATACCTGCTCAGATAATTCACGCCACACCAATGTCATGCACACATCTGCGACGTTTGCTCTTGTTCTTGTATTGATTCAATGGCAGCGAACTGAGCTCATTCGCGCCACCTACAAAGTAATGAATTGATTTTGTATCACCCCCGGCCTGTTTTCTGTTTTCGGGCCTTGATACAAGTGGAGCAAACTTGCAAAAACATAATTTTGTATATATTTTCTGTATTTATTTTTAAACTTTCTTTTATTTATTTGTTTATGTGTTAATTTACATAATTATTATTTACATCCAAAAATAAATTTAGGAGTTAATTTAATTAAAAATGTATTGTTTTATCAAGTCATGCATTTCTTTATTTTGTGTTATTTATTTGTTTGTTTGTTTTCTGCAGCCTTGTGGCCCCATTCATTTGATCAGTGTATATAACAGCTCAGGCCTTGATACAAGGAAAAGGCAGTGAGGAAAAGGGCTCAGAAAATCACTCTGGATCCCTCTCATCCAAGTTCCCTTTTTGAACTTTTGCCATCTGGCCGGCGCTTCAGAGCCGCAAATACCAGGACAGCAGGGCACAAGAACAGTTTCTTCCCCCAGGCAATCTATCTCATGAACAGTTAATGTTCCCCACTTATGCAATAAAAATGTGCAATATTCCTTATTTGTTACCCCTCCATCCTAGTACATCCCTGCATCTTACTCTATTCTATTCCATATCATCTATAGCACACTGTTCATACAATTTATTATTGTTGTGTGTGTGTGTGTGTGTGTGTGTGTGTGTGTGTGTGTGTGTGTGTGTGTGTGTGTGTGTGTGTGTTGTTGTTGTTGCCTCTGTGTACTGGAAGCTTATGTCACTAAAACGTATCACCCCCGGCCTGTTATCATCTTTAAGCAACTAAAAAAAATATAAAAAACTTTCAAAAAAATAATTAAGTGGAGCAAACTTGCAAAAACATAATATACATAGATTACTTATAGGATCTGTAAGCAACGAGACATTATATAAAATGGTTTTAATTAAATTGTTATTTCAAAAATCATTTGATGAAGTACAGAAAACGAAAAGATCAGGCCTTAAATTGTATGTAGAGTACAGAAAGCAAGTCAGAGAGCTTAGTTATGTGAAAAAATAACTAGTTAAAAAATTAAAAAAAAAAAAATCAAAAAATTACATAATGTGTGGCCTAGCGGATATCAGAAAGCTGATATAACTTCAACTGAAAGTAGAATGGCTTATAACACAATGTAAAACGGTACAGTACTAAAAAGTAGTGACTCCTGCCGTGCTGCCGCTCCACTGTGCTTAGAAGAGACTGTATCCTTGCGCCATGCAGCGCAGGAATTCCTTTTGTTTCGAATATTTAAAATCTTTACAGTTATACATTTAAATGTACGTTTATTTTCAGCCAAGATCAATGACATATGATATTATGATATAATATTATGTGAAAAAAAAAATCTAACTAAAATTTGAATGCAACAGGACTACTTGGTCAAGCGGAAGGTGTTGTCAGAAGATCATTTGAGAGGGTAGGTCCCATGTGAGACCGTCTAGAGTTTGAAAAAAAAAAAAAAGTTTAGAGTTTGTGATTGTCCCTGCTAAAATGTGTGCAGTAAAAGAAAAGTGCATTTTGATAAATGGATAGGCAGGGTAACATTGAAATATTGATTCACACATTTTCATTTAAAAAGTAGTTATTTTGATCAGATCCATAAAATATTACACTGTTATATTTGTTGTTTAAAAAGTGACTAAGTTTAAAGTTTAAAGGTGTAAAGTTTTTAAGTTTGAAATCATTTTGCCCACATAGATCCAAGAAGGTCCCATATGTTCAAACCTATATGGGACCCACATTGTGAAACACACATGGGACCCCACATAAATTGCCCATCTTCAGCCCATGCCCACATAGATCCCATGAATGCCCCATATGTTCAAACCTATATGGGACCAACATTGTGAAACACACATGGGAACCACATAAATTGCCCATCTTCAGCCCATGCCCACATAGATCCCATGAAGGCCCCATATGTTCAAACCTATATGGGACCCACATTGTGAAACACACATGGGACTCACCATAAATTGCCCATCTTCAGCCCATGCCCACATAGATCCCATGAAGGCCCCATATGTTCAAACCTATATGGGACCCACATTGTGAAACACACATGGGACTCACATAAATTGCCCATCTTCAGCCCATGCCCACATAGATCCCATGAATGCCCCATATGTTCAAACCTATATGTGACCCACATTGTGAAAAACACATGGGACTCACATAAATTGCCCATCTTCAGCCCATGCCCACATAGATCCCATGAAGGCCCCATATGTTCAAACCCATATGGGACCCACATTGTGAAAAACACATGGGACCCATATAAATTGCCCATCTTCAGCCCATGCCCACATGGAACCCACGCTGCCCAGGTATAACCCATATGGGGCCCAAAAAACAAATTTTACCCCAGAATGTGTGGCCTAGCGGATATCAGAAAGCTGATATAACTTCAACTGAAAGTAGAATGGCTTGTTTACCATTTTATTAATTCACATACACATTGTAGCCCTATTATATTATTCATTCATTCATTCATTCATTCATTCGCATCTTAATGTCTGTTATAACTTCTGACAATATTTTGAATTCAACAGCTAGAGGTCATTATTGGACTACGAATGTAACAGAACTTTGAAGTCTGTGGTGGTATAAAAAAGTAAGAAACTAGAAATCATTATGTTTTATCCTTGAAAATATGTTCTCTCAAAATAAAATGAAACATTAGAAGCATCTCAGTGCAGATGAGGTTTACACAAACTGATTACACAGTCAGTCACTGAGAGGAGAACCATGTCTAGTGTTAGTTGGTTAGGGACAAAGTTATTATTGATCTGTTTGGTTTGGTGTTAGGATTAAGATGGTTATCGTTGGTATTGAGGTAAATTGGTAAATTATAGGTGAGGGGACTTATTATTATTATTATTGAGTAACAAGTAATTTGCTAGGGGTAATTATTACACAAAGACATCTACAATCTGAATAGTTAGTTGGTTAGGTTTAGCTGGTTTAGGCGTGTTCCAAGGCCACGCCTCTTTTCCAACATCCGGGACTTTTAACGCGAAGCTGGAAAAAACACCTCAGACTTTCAGGAACGACCGTTAAGAGCGTGTGGTGTGGCGGCATTTCCCGTCATTCACGGTGTTTTGTAAAAGAGATTAAACTGATGCCAGCGGTGGTATGCTGCTTTTTTAGCCTCCTGTGAATTAACGTGAGCCGTTTTCAGGAGAGCTTGCGGTGACGGACAGTGTCAGTTTGTGGCTGTCACGCAGGCACGCGCGCTCTCGCTCAAACGGAGGCGCGCACGTGACGCGCGCTCGCTCACTGTAGTCAGCGGGAACGGCGCCCGCGTCTCAGTCAGAACCGACCCGAGTCTCGAGCGAAACGGTGGCGAACAGAAACGGTAAGAAACCGGCACTTGCGGCAACCGACTGTCATGAAAGTCCAGGCAGGTCACTAAACTGTAATGTGTGAATTAACGGCACGAGACTTGAGTGACATTTACACACTTTATGTCTTTGAGGACAAGCTAGCAAGCTAACCGCTAACTAGACTCACAAATATTGAATTTTACTCAGCACATTTTATAATTCATAATAATTACATATATTTAGCTTTATGTGGTGGATGCTTAATCTGTTTAAAACTGAAGCGCGCTGGTTATATATTTGTTTTCAGGAAAATAAGTGCTTTAAGTTAGTCTGTCACGCAGCTGAATGAGTACTGGTTTATATTTAGCCCTTCAGCAGAAATATCAATATAAATATAGATTTGCATTTATAGGTTTATTTACATTGAAATGTAATTATGAGATCCTGACACATTTAACAAGGGTTTATATATAATAAGACAAGCATGATATCGTACGCACAGTGCTTTGGTAAAACTACCCTCGTTTGTTTATTAAAATAATTTGCTTGTTAAATGTCGTTGTGTAAATTAATTTTCTGCCTAAAGAGCATGTAAGAACAGCTGAGGGTGCTGTATTTAAAGAATCAAACGAACAAGTCTTCCGTGCCTGTGATATTTCTCTGCTGTGTCACATTATATTATGAGGTTCGGTTGTGTGTCTGGTGTTAATCAGCTCTGTGTCCAGACACACATGACTAAAGCCTCTATTTGTGGGTGTGTGAGATAGTGTGAGAGGCCAGGTTTATCTAACCTACATTATCTAGCCTACATTTGAAATGTTTTATGAAATAACACACTAAGATGGAGAGTTAAGTCAAATAGACCTGCATAGGAAAAAAAGGACTGTCAATGCAATTTTCTCTGCTTTATTGTCTCAACAAACAGGTCATTAAGTTTATATTTTACACAAATAGACCACCTTTGTGAGAAGAGACCGTAAACATCTCATTCAGTGTTTTCTACATGCACCGTGAAGTTGCTGCTGACATGGGGACGCCAGGATCAGGACGAAAGCGGGCCCCAATTAAAGACCGCTTCTCAGCCGAGGATGAGGCGCTGAGCAGCATCGCCAGAGAGGTAAGAGCTGTTCACCTGTAACCCCTGTTTCTCACTCGTGTCATCTTGTGGCTGGTGGTTTCCTGTAACCACAGCAAAGGAAGCATTCACCTAGAAACTCACCCTGATGTTGTTGTTACAAACCCAAACAACTTAATTATGCATATATGCAACAAAATCATACAGTGATTTTGGACTGTTAAGCAATTAAAAAGACAAACAAGTCATACTTCATGGGAAACAGACTGAAATTCGGTCATTGTTTGCCCTTCACTGTAGCTTACAAATCTTATTTGCAGTTTCACATGCATGTCTGGTTACATGACACAAGAAGCAGTGTCTTTTGCTGCCTTTGCAGCTGGTGAAGATATGAATATGGGACATTACAAAGCAACATGACCCAGCCCAATTAATCTGCATGCAAAATGCCTTAATTTGCCTTAATTACAAAGTAGCAAACTTTTGCATGGTTTTGCATACACACACACACACATATATATATATATATAAATATATATATATATATATATATATATATATATATATATATATATATATATATATATTATATATACATTTATTTATTTATATACTTTTTATTTTTATTTTTTAAGCCCTATACATGCTGTCATATGAACAAACAGCGATGATACAGAAATAAGTTTCACAAACCTTATGTAAACAAAACTCCGGACCTCACTGAAAGCTATGATAACTTTCAGTTCAGTATGTGAGTCAGATGTTGATTCTGCAACCGCTCTTAGTGGATTCAGAATATTCCCATCATTGTATGCATTCTAAATGGTTAGGATACTCCATCAAAGACATTGGAGAGTACTAAATGTGCTGGAAGTCAGGGTTCTCCAACCTTTTTGACACCACCGACCGGTTATGTTTGGAAAATTTTCTCGCGGACCGGCTGGACGCAGGGTATTATAGAGTATTATAGGGAGGAAGGGGTTGTATATAAACTTACATATATATATATATATATATATATATATATATATATATATATATATATATATTTATAGTGGTTTAATGCGTTATATTGGAATGTTTTTTTTTTTTTTATTATAGAGTATTATAGTGGTTTAATGCGTTATATTGGAATGTTTTTTTTTTTTTTTTTTGAGTTACAGATCTGATTATTTTTTCGGATAAGCAAGAAAAAAAATATTTAAAGCACAATGACAATGCCGTGAAGCATGTCTATATGCTTGTGTGCACTTTGATTGTGTGCGAGAACAGTGTGTGAGTATCGAATTGGGCTCTTTCATTTCTTATTCTTGTGGTTTAAAATTGCTGTAATGTGTAAATTGGCAAATGAATCTGCAAATCACATGCATGCCGAACAGTATAGGGTCTCGTCCGTACGTATCACGGATCAACTGCGATCCCTTTATCCCCTAATATGTGATAGATCAGAGCAGTAGATCTTTCATTTACTTATTTAACATGAAATCGTCAAATTGCTACATATAAATCACATACAACGAAAACACTGAATAATAAGAACAGTCATTAACACACAGTAGATAACAGAGTGTCATATCTATACAAATTTTTCCCAGAACGTTCTTGCGACCCGGTAGCAATTCTCCCACGGCCTGGTGGTGGGTCGTGACCCAGTGGTTGGGGACCTCTGCTGTAAGTGATTAGCTTTTCTAAAATACCATACACAAAATGTCCCAACTACTCGACAGATATTACAGGAATATATGTACCTGCCTCTGTGACAGCCTTAGGCTCTGTAAACAGCAAAGAAGACTCAGGGTAGCGGCCAACACCTCGTAATCAGAAACACTCTCCATCTGTCAATCGTTGTGGCTGTTTGGGTTTGCTGACGTTGATTTTGCTGGCATGTCTTTGAAAGGTGGTGTTTTTGAGAAAGGGCGTGTTGTTATGACATCTCAAATGGGGAGCATGACATCTGAATTTAAGTGGCTGTCCAAGATGAAAATGTTAACCCTGCGAAGCCTGACATTTGAAATAATATTTAGAAAAATACAATTTTGAAACAATTTGTTTAGATCCAGTTTGAAGAATAGTTTGCATATGCAAAAAAAAAAAAAAACGTCAGATTTATTCTGAAAAAAATGCAATGCAAATGCAATTTGATTCAGTTGTTACTTATATGACCGAGATGTTGAAATGTTTGTAATGTCAATCAATGAGAATTTTATAACATTATAACAGACTACTTGCATAAAATGCATATAAATGTCAGTTTTCATAAATATATTTTCCAATAATAAGATGATTAAGATGTTAAAATGCTTTGTTTTATTATCAAAGCTCTGTAGTTTTCAGTGTGGGGGCAAAACTTGATGTATTATATTTGATACTTACATTTCAACATGATTTTTATTAAAAATAATGTATGGCTAATTAAGTAAGTTGCTTCAATCCAGAAAGTGTTTATCTTGAAATGTTGCTAACAAAATAAAGGTTATCTTTATGTTTACCTTGTAAAAATCATTAAAGATTTCAGAGCAAAATGACATGTAGGTGGACATTTTTAGAATTATACTAAAATGCATTTTAGGTGCTAAATAGTATGACACCAGTCAGACACCAGAAGGCATGTACATGATGCTACATTTTGACAATGTTGGTAATTTGGAGGCCTTAGAAATTCATGCATCAAATATGATACAGTAGGCTTTATGAGGTTAAAGGTGAATGTCTGCGATTTATCTAATCTCTGCATCAAAGTCTGAATAGTTTGGATCTGCATTATATTGTCGGTCAGTCCCTTATAGCTCTGTTGTGATGTGTCGATATTTTGATGTTCAGGTTCTGCCAGTTGGAGCTGCAGCTGATGAAGTTTGACTCACAGCTTGAGCAGGGAGCAGCCAGTATGGACTTGTCTTAGATTTTTCAGCAGCACACATGTGTGAGCCCATCACTCTTGCAAGCAGAAAACTCTGACTGCTATCAGTGCTGTGCTTAGGGACTCTTCAAGTTGAAATTAACTCATATGACCCAAATTTATAATTGCAGAGCCCCCATGTGACCAAATGGGATGACCTTGTCGCTAAGCCAGATATAAAATCATAAGGGAGAGAATTTGGTGTCTGCGTTCTTTTTCGTTGTTTGTATGCCATGTTCATTATATAACCATAACATATGCATTTCTTGTTGCTATGATACAGCTTTAGCTAAACCACAGCATTGTCAGCGTGTTAATTGCAGTACTGGCACTTAATATATCAAAACAAAACAAAAACAAACTAGATAAACTAGGCAACCTCACTTATCAGGTAGTCAGCTTTTTTTCTTTTCTTTCTTTTTTTTTTTTTTTTTTTTTTTTTTTTTTGGCAATTGCCTTATCTTAAAAGGCACCATGAAATAAAAATGGACAATTCCTATTTTTAATGGAATATTGATTCTATTATAATTATTATTATTATTATTATTATTATAAATAATTTATCTGTGCACATCATTATATTTTTAAAATATGTTTAAAATAAGTTCACATCACATCAACTTCTCTTGACTATTTGCACATATATATATATATGTATGTATGTATGTATGTATGTATGTATGTATGTATGTATGTATGTATGTATGTATGTATGTATGTTTGTTTGTTTGTTTCTTTGTTTGTTTGTTTGTTTGTTTGTTTGTTTGATTGTTTGTTCAAGAAGCTGTTTAAAATAAGGAAGAAAAGATGATTGCAATTTCTGTTTTGTGTTGACTTTAAAATAGGGATTTTATATAAATACCAGGACTTTTCTGCTACAGTTTAGTAAGGAAAATAAAAATAAGGGTAGGTTTCTGAAACATTATACAGTTTTATTTCTAGTTAACTGTTTGTTCAGTCTGTAACATGAAGGAAATGAAAGGCAGTCGTTTCCTTCTGATACTGTCACTGAAAAAGCAAATTCACGCAGCAATATCTCCTTAATATGGACCATATAAGGATGTTTTAAAAGAGGAAACAGAAAAATCTAAAGCTACAGGGTGTGAGCTGTACTGCAGAAGTGAAACTGCAGCCAGATTGAGGATGTTTGTTAAATATCTAAATATTTAAGGATGATTTATTTGTGCACTGAGAGAAGTTTGGCATCTTGTCCTATGCACTGCTGGAGTTCATGTACTTCTCAATCACACTTTTATACAGTTAAGAGAAGCTGAATTTCTTACTGGTCCATTGCATTACGACTAGGATTCGCTCCACCCATGCAGTCCAAAGATTATTTCAGTCTACACAGTCTACCTGCAGCACACATAAAACTTCGCTTGTTTCATTGAACCTGCCTTTGGATCCACCCATTTTGTGTCTGCTGTGGAGGAAACTCCCTAATGATTAAAAGACATCTCTGTTAACCGAAAGTATGCCGTTTGATTTGTCTGTGCATGGTCAGGGTTACAGGGGGTGAATTTGAGCCATGCAACCCCCTGTTGAGGTCACTTATGTTACTGACCAGTCTTGTCACTTTCAGAGGGCAGTGATTTGCATGGTCCATTAGCCACAAAGCAACAGAATGAGATAGTCCACTCATCTTGGAGTATCTAGGGCAAGGTGTGATATTCCTTTAGCTATTACATGGCTTGCAGTGCTCTCTGTTGAATGTGAGGTTGAAATAGGTCAACGTACTGTAGTACTTCTTTGCCAGATGTAATATTCAAAGTGCACACCTACTTTATGCAATGCAAAAATACTTGTACTGGAAAGATTTTTTTTATATCTATTTATTAATTGTTTATTTTTACATTTTTGTATAAGTGCATTTGTGGTACTTAAGGCCATAGTCCATTGGATCAGTTCAGCGTTAGGCTGAATATAATGTTGCTATTGCACTAATGCACATAAACTGCCTCACATTGTTTACTAGAGATGGGCTCATGCTGGTTGACATATTCTACTAAAATGAAGGCTTTGCTGAAAAATATTAACTATGTAAAGTGACTTGTAGTTTCAATGGCCTAACTTATCAGCCATAAGACAATCAATTTAAATATAATCAGACGTCACTGAAAATATCATAACATACAGTTCAGTAAGTCAAATGTTGATTCTTTAAGCAGCCTAAATGGATTCAGTGAGATCATTCAGTGAAGGATTTGTCAGACTGATTTAAACTGGCAACTTGTGATTCTTTTTGAATGTTTGCATTGAAAGATCTGGTTCATAAGTCTATTGTTCGTGAATCAGACTATAGTGGTGGTGCATTGATTTGCCTGCAATCCACAAAGACAAGAACAGCATGTTTTCTTGACATTATTTTTAAGTGAAGAATTGATCATATTCAAGTGGTGTAAAAACACTAGCTTGAACTGTAGAGTCTTATAAATGTATGCTTAAAGTAGGTGTTAAACGACAAGCTGACTGCTCTTTGAATAATGAACCAGTACAGATATGGAAACTTTGCATTTTATTGTCACCTGCAGTAAAACCGTTGCAAACATTTCCATATCGACTTTGATAAGCTTATTGTGTAGTCATGCTGTCATCTCATTGGTCTGTTCGCCTATGGAGCTCCGGTTTTGCAGAATACAGTAAGACTGTCTCTCTAATAAATGAACGGCTATGTTGGAGGTTGTGAAGTAAGTGTGTGTCCCCCCCGCTCAGATTTCCTGTTGCAGCCTCATGACGGAGGCTCTGCTGGTCTATAGATAGAGCTGGAGACACTGGGCTCAGCTGAGCTGCTCTGGTGAGCGGGTCAAACTGTCAGACAGCTCAACAGGTGCTGAACATAAGAATCACACACACACACACACACACACACACACACACACACACACACACACAGAGCAAACCCTCTCTAACCTCACCATGTGTAAAGATTTGGGGTAAGCCTTGTTTAAATGTTTGCTGTTAGGCTGCATACTTTGCAAAGTCACTGTCCCATCTGTCAAGGCATATTTGTATTGAAGTGTAACATAATTAATTATTATGTAGGGTATTAGGAAATGCAAGCAGGTCATATTGCATGTGTGTCACATGAGGAATGCGATGTTCAGAAATCATCCAACATTTGTTTACCTGGAGTGTGAGTCTGGTGCACTGTTTGTGTGTTGATCTTAAATTAGACGCTGCTTCTGAATCACATTTGTTGTTTTTTCACCTAGTTAGAGACGTGAATTAGACCACCCCCATTGCTTCAGCCACAACCCCTCTCTTACCAAACCCGCCCTCTAAAAACATGTCAGCCAACCTGATGTTAGAAAATACAAACCCAAAGTTTAAAAAAAGCTGAAAAGTGTGGGCTGCTTTATTGTAGAGCCCAGTGTTGTCACAGAGACAGGTGTGGTTTCCCAGGACACCCTTTTCATTGTTTTGTGTCAGGACTCTTGAATGCCTTCTTTCAAGCCGTTAAATGTTTTCCTAAATAGTCTATTGAAATTTAAGAGGGATGCCCTCCCAGCCATGGTTTCTCAGTTCTTATATCATGTCCACCCATGTATTATGCAGATGTTGCTTTCCCAACCATGGTTGCATGGAAAATATGACCGTTCCCCTCTTTTTTTTTTTTTCTTATGGGTGTTTTTGGGCATTTATTTATAGGACTGTAGCGAGACAGGAAAGTTGAGGGTGAAAGAGGGCCAATGGGATTGAGACATGACTCAGGTTTGAATATGGGTCCTGTGCGCCAGCTGCTCTTATATATATCATCAGCATGTACGCTATCCACAGCTCTGACGTCTATTCATGTTATGATTGCTGACTTTTGAACCATCAGCGTAAAATGCCAGTAACAGTGGAGGAAGCAGCGACAATACACTTCTATTTCATTCCAGTTCTGTATTTGAAATATGTACACTACTGTTCTAAGGGTTGGCAATTTTATTTAAAAGTTTAAAAGAACAGCATTTATTTGAATTCGAAAGCTTTTGTAACATAAATCACTTTTGATCAATTTTATTCATCCTATTTTAATAAAATTATTTATTGATGATTCTTGGCTTATTTTGAGTTTAACAAAATAACCTGCCTTGTTTGAGTGAGTAAAAAGTTGGTTCTGTAAGGCGGTGAGTTATCTGAATGATTCATACAGGACCTTATGCAGAATAATGACTCCTTTTTAAAATTGCAGGTCCAAGATACCATTAAGTGTCCAGGCAGAGTGCTTTTTGCTCAGATTGTTTGATGGAACAGCTATTAAGATAAATTTCTCTTTTCTCTCTTGTGCAGGCGGAGGCCAGACTTGCTGCGAAGAGAGCAGCTCGTGCTGAGGCTCGGGACATCAGGATGAGAGAATTGGAGCGGCAACAGAAAGAGGTGAGTCCTATAGAGCAGATGGGATGAGAAGTTGGATTTCGTTCAGAATATGCCTGATCTTCTACAGACCATCCCCTCTTTTGTTGCAGTAAAGCAGAAGGATTGTTTTAGAGTGGCCTTTTGCATAATGTGCTTGTTTATTTCAAGCATTTTTGTTGAGAAGACAGTACAACTGCTTTTACAAGTAGTTCCAGATTCACAACCCAGATTTAGCTAGCTGTCTAGCTAAGCTCATAAGTGGAAACAGGCCTTTGACAATACAGTATGTTTTCAATGGTTGAAGCCACATGTTGATGATTCAGTTATTGATGTCAGCTGTATCTGTCTGTATTTTCTGTGCTTGTGCATTTTCAGATGTTGTTCTACACTGGTTTGAAGAATATGTTTGCATACTGAAGTACATATTTTCAGTATGAGTAGTTGCGTGTTAATGGGTTTGTTCATCAGTATGTTTGTTTTCGTTTTTCTCTGTAAGACATTCACCAAAAAAGTACCAAACAATCCACTGTCACATTGAATTGCAATAGAAATCTTTGTGTTTGTCTTGTGGCTGTCTCTCTCTCACAGTTGTCTTACCATCAGCACTCCTCCTCTAGCAGGAAGTGGGGGCAAATCCACCAATGGATGGTATGAGAAGGATTAGGCCAGTTTGGACATGCATGTACTTTTGCCTTTTTACTAATAAAGAGCTTTCAGATGGGAGTGTGCTAGCTGTATTCTCATACACTCAGTTGTTTGTATGTGGCTTTCAAGCATGTTTTTAATAATACTTTTGGGTTTATAAAGGAACCCTTGTGGTACTGTTGTTGTCTTTAAAAATAGTATTCTGTTAGGACAGCATTGGATTCACTTTTTCGGGAGAGTTTTTTGCACATGATCTATTTGCTTTAGTGTTTTGTATATATTACAGTGGTAACCCCATTAAAAATGGTCTCAGCATTTTAATTTTGTCAGTCTAAAATGAGTATCTCTATGTGGCCTTTTCTTTATGGACTGGGTGATATGTTTCTGATGTCTTTGCAATGATTTTGCTGCCAATACTAAATTATATTGTGAATATCATATCATAATAATCAATTTTATTAAAGATGATTTATAGCAATATGTAATTATTTTTTGAAACCCTGCACTACATATTTAATTTAAGTGTTTATTGTATTTTAAACTGTCTATTTTATAGTGTATTTTTATATTACTTTTAATTAAATAATAGAAGGAAATACATGTTATTGTTCATTCAGTGAATAACATTGTGCAAAATATGCACTGATTTATTTTTAGATAGATATTTACTGTTTAACTACTTGCATCAGTAACAGCAAATATGTAAATATTAAGATACTAGTTCTGTCAAATGATTAATTGCAATTAATCGCATTCAAAATAAAAGTTTTTGTTTGCATAATATATTTGTGTGTTAGGTGTCTCTTTATTATGTATATATAAATACACAAACATACAGTATATATTTTGAAAATGTTGACTTTATGTTACAAACAATTTATATTATAAATAAATACATTTAATATAAACAGCATATTTATCTGAAATATATTCAAGCATGTGTGTGTATTTATATATACATAATAAATATACAGTACACATACATGTATTACGTAAACAAAAACTTTTATTTTGGATGCAATTAATCGCGATTAATCATTTGATAGCACTAAAAGATACATTTAGAATTTTGTCAATTTTTTTTTTTTTTAAAGCTATATTGCCCAGCCCCTGTTGTCATGTTGCTGCTAGTAAGCTTATATGCTTGCCTTAAAATTTGAAGTATGTTTAGAGTTTGTTTAGGACTGCCGGTAAAGACTAACATTAACACAGCCTAAAACATGCAGCTTCTTTTGTTTAAACTCTATGCTCTTCATTCTGTTCATCTCAGGCTGATACAGAAAAGGCCCATCATGGTCATCATTCCAGTAGCCACAGTCGACGGGTTTGTATCTCCTGATGTTGCTGTCTGTCTTCTCCTTTTTCCTCTTTTTTTTTTTTTATTGTCCTGTTTCTTTTTTTCTCCTAATTTCTCATCAACAGGGATTAAATGATGATACAGCATCGGTCCGAAGTGTCGGAAGTTACAGGGTGTGTCATACTGAACTTTATGAAAGTGCATTCAGACTTTATTCAATTGTGTAGAGTAAAACTTGCCGCAAGCTAATGTGAAATAAGTCTTTTTTAGAGACATTTGAACATCATTTATGATAATTTTTTTCATTTGAAATATTGGTACTTAACATGCAAATTCCAGCAATCAAATCAGCATATTTTTATTGATCCAGTAATCACAAACTGGAAAGTTTTAAAAGCATGTATAGAAAGGTAGATTTCCAATAGCATGTAAAATGCCTTTTACATGCTATTGGAATATGAGAATGAATGTTTTCCTATTGGACTTCTGCTTTTAAAGTCAAGTTCAGCATCTTTACGAGATTTGAGCAGTTCTCATCGCTCCAGTCGGGCTAGTTCTTCCCGGAAAAGAGACTTGGTGGTACGTCACTGTGTGTGTTTTCCATCTGACATTGTAGTGTGTGTATTTTGGAAACATTGTTTTCTCTTGTGTGACTGTCATGACTCTCTAAATTAGACTGCTGTATTATACTAACATTGTTTGCTCTAGTTGATTGGCTAGAAGGTTTGTCTGTGTAACACGTACTTTAGCTTATATAATACTGAAATGATCTAATTCTAAAGCTGATTTCTAAAGACATACCAGATTCGCATGGTCATGGAAAATGTAAAAATGTAATTATTTAATGAGATTATATATGAAATTCAGACCTGGAAAAGTCAATGACAGTGCAGTTAAGGAATAATGTTCTGGGACCCACATTTGATTTTCATGTAGGTTACTTCAAGGTTGATGTGCCTGAACATTACAGGCAGGCTTTGTGCTATTGATGACTAGCACCGTTGAGTGGTTTTCTATAAATGAAGCATAACCGCACTGACTCAGTGACTGAGCGCACTAACACAAAAAGGCCTTTGATATGATCTGACGTAGCGCTCCCTTATTAGCGCACATGGCATGTCTGCAGCATGGATTACTTCATGTTATACAGTATATCCAGCATAGATTGTGATGGTTGTGCTGTTTTCTTTGCAGTCTGGCATATCCAGTAGTTCCTCTTTGAAGAACTCCCACTCCACTGTATGTATCTGTGACAGTTTACAGTTTATTCTCCTTTGAGTATCAGAAGTTCTGCATTTAAGTATTTTACATTGTTCCAGTTTTACATTTTATAAGTGCAGGCGGCCAGCTCTGGGATCTTAGTTCTTTCAAGCATTGTACTATGAAAGCATAGCTTTATATATCTGTGACTAGATTCTTGGGCTACACAATTAAGCAAAATAAAACTTGTGATGTGGCTTAGTGTGATAAGCAAATCGCAGTGGCTTTGATTAAATTTTTAATATTAGCTGCATGTTTCAGAGTCAAGCGCTGTGTTCATTTACACACAGGCAGCTCATATTCCAGTGTTTTCAGTGTCTCAGAGCAACTCAGGTCACAGCAAATGCTGCTCTACACGAACTCACAAACTACATGAATGTTATAAGCTTGGGACACTTATAACGTACATTTGGGAGCGAAAAATTCCTAAAACTTTTAACCAAAACTGTTAATGAGAAGTGCCTATAAACTGGCTCTGTTCAACAAAAAAGCTGTATGGAATCCTCTGCAGCTGTCCATCAAAATAAAATGTAATCTCTGTGGTTTAATGTTTGAAAATAAAGAAAATAGGACAGCCATAAATATTAGTATTGCAGTTTTACATTTGTAAAATCTAATAAAATTATTTGTAAAAAAAATTATAGGGAAAATTAACATTTCTTATTTTTTATATTTTACCTTAATAATAATAATAATTAAACAGCCCTCAAATAATTACATTTAAAATCACAACTTTTATCCAAAAAAATTGCTGTAAGATTTTCCCCTCAAATCATGCAGCCTTTCTGGTTCCAAAATTGGTAAGTTATTACCGTTAGTAAGAGAAAGCTTTACACATTTGTGATCTTCTCTTCCAGAGCTCTGTATATAATGATCTTCACAAAAAACCTGTTGGCAGTAGCTCCAAAAAGGACCTTCTGGTCAGTACTAATCAATATCCTGAAATTAAAAGCTGCTTCATTCTTGATGCATCATCATGAACATGTTCTTCCTGGTTTAGAGCATGTTATTTCAGATTTGTGACTATGATTCATATCCGATATCTGTGTTCATTTCCCATTGCTTTACACCATTTCCTTAGACTGGATTGTATCATGACCAAAGAAACTACACCAGCTTAAAGAGCTCCAAACCTTCTCCCTCTACTGTCTCTAACTATACACCACGGGTTTGTCTCCTTCCTTTCTGCATCTTATATATTCTCAAGTCTTTAAGTCCTCCTGGAAAAGTTCTTCCTTGCTGATTCTGTTATATTATGTATGAAGTTAGTTTAAGTCAAAGGTATTTATTTCAGTACTTGTTGTTCCTTCAGTTTAAAAGCTAGTCTGGAATCGTCGGTTTGACTCTGTGGCGATATCTGACAGCTGTTGCTTGTTGTTTGACCTTCACAGGCTCCGTCCAGCAGCAGTTCTGCAGGTCTGACGCGCAGCTATAGTGTGGTCAGTCAGATTTTCAGCACATCTGCCATGTGATTGGATGTGATTAGTCCCCCCTCTGTTTTATAAGCCTCTTTGTCATCTGTTCATTTAAAAAATGTCAGATCTGTGTTCTCAGGCCTCCATATGTGATGACGGTCTGTATGGTTCATATAGTTCCAGAGCTGTAAGTGATGCCATAGCATACATACTAAAACAATAATCTTATCATATCCCTGGAGCAGTGTTGGCTCAGTGGTCAGTGTTATTCCCCCCGCAGCCCTCTGAATGTAGCTGGTATTCCTCTGGTGCCAGTTCCACCCGCAGCAGCCCTGTGGTGAGCATTGCTTCTGTCCAGAGCTGCAGCAGCTGCTCATGCATGTGTTCATTCTGAAATGCCAGTGTGTGCTTATCTATATTATACACTCATATAATTCAGCTTTTACTAGTAGATGTTTGCGTTAGTCTAACTCCACGTATTGAACTTAAGTTTGTAACTTGTAAGTTTGTTGATTGTGTTATGAACATTAATGATACCTCAAATTTTTGGCATGTTAAGGGGAGGTGTGCAGAAGTGACTGAACTTATTGTTTATGAAAAAAAACTTCATAGACAGTGAAGAAGGGACAAAGCTCTACCCTACTATTCAAAAGTTTGTGGTTGGTAAGATGTTTTTAATGCTTTTAAAGCTTTTATGCTGGTCAAGGGTGCAATTAATTAATCAAAAATACAGTAAATGTGAACTAATATTACAACTTAAAGTAATTGTTTTTCATTTGTGTAATTTATTCCTGATCAGCCAATTACCTCGAAAAAAGGTGAGGGGAAGAACTTAAAAAAAAAAAATGGAAAGCAGAGTAGGGCTGTGAAAATGACTGAAAAACTAAATTAGAATTTTCTACTTAAATATTATAAAGGCATAATTTCAGTAAGAGGGAAAAAGGCTTTTGGCTTCTCTCCTGAGGCCATAAGAGGGCGCATCACGCAAAATATTATACACATTTCGTCAAAAGTGTAATAAAATGACACGACTGTCTTTGAAAAAAAAATAAAAGTGCATATTGTTTATAGACCATATATAAATAATAAAGCTGCTTAAACAATTAGAAAAAAACAGCACCATGCCTGTATGTATAATTTAATACAAAGGAGCAAAAACCAATCACAAAGAGTAGGCTACTTTCTTCATTTAAAAACATGAGATACAGTGGGATGGTTTTTTAAAAGTTGAACTTACATTAATTTTACATGGCTTTCTAAACATGCTGCTCTCTTTTGCGAGATGCAAGTGCAACGCTGATAGTAGTCCCTATGAATATTCGAAATTAATTTTTTAAAATTTTTTTAACAGCCCTAAAGGAGAGTTGTGGAGAGACCTAAATACATTAATCAATCACAAATTTGTTACCATTAAATCCGTATCAAAATAATTTAGCACAGCTGCCAACAGGAAGCAGATTTTTCGGCATCATTGTTCTTCAGAAATCATTCTAATATGCTGATTTGTTGCTTAAGCAACGTAATTGAAAACAGCTTAAGTTGTGCTACTTAAACATTTTTGTGGAAATCATGTTTTTTTTTTTTTTTTTTTTTTGAATTCTTTGATTTAATAGAAAGATCACTTTAATGCATCCTTGCTGAATTAAAGTATTAATTTAAGAAAATAAAAAAATCTTACAGACCCCAAACTTTTGAATGATTGTGTATATAGAGTACCAGTATATCATAGAGACATGGAGGTGGCTTTTGTTTTTTTAGGGGGACTTGTGCCATTAAGCAGCTTGGCTTGTCATAGGCCCTCAACATCTGAGCCAAAGATTAAAGCCAACATTGTCGGTGTAGTATGTCCAGAAATGTGTTAAAACGTATAATTTGTCATTCAATTCAGTGCATAAACTGAAAGTACAAAAAATTGGATGCATTGTTGGTGTTTTGATAGGTTGGTCTCTAAAGGTGGGGCAGGAATTCCGCCAATGTCTTTGCATGTGGTGCATTTGTCCAAACATCTTAAGTAGCAATGGCATTGTTTGATGACTTGTCACTAATACAAATGGAGTGCTATTAAAAGAGTGACTTTGAAATGGTTGCATGTTTCTGCTTAACAGTTAGGACAGATGGTTTTTGGTTTTCTTCCCTGTGCAATTTGCGTTTCTTCTTTTGAATCATCCTCTTTTAAACCTTTCAGTCATCCTCTGATGACGATTCTGGCAGCACTGTATCCCGAGGTCGACGTGGGAGAAGGGATAGTGTGGTGAGCCAGAATAGAAAATGTGACCGCATATCCAGTGTTCAGACAATGCAACCACATATTCTGTTGTCATTAAAAACAGTAATATATCATAAAAACTTTTCCACTTCAACTTCTTATTTTCTTACTCTTTCCCATGTTCTCGTCTGTCTGTGTGTAGTTGTCTGATTTCTCTGATATCTCTGAGACGGCTGCTGATTATTTCAGCCGCTCCAATCGCAGAGGCAGTATTGTCTCTGATCTTGATGATTTGAGCATCCCAGACCTGGACAGTGTAAGTCAAGACATGCATGAAGTATTAACCCATGTGACAAGTTGACTAAAGAGCACTGGATGGTTATTTAAAGGAATAGTTCAGTTATTAAAGTTGGTTTACTCTGCATGGCTTGATACTGTGAAAAAATTACATTAAAAATGACTCTACTGGCCTTTTTTATTTAATGACTGCTTTTAGGAAGGTATGTGTATCATTCCTGAATAAATGCATCTAACTGTTGTGTGTGTCTCATTGGTTGGTCAACGTTTGGTTTTAAAACTGGGAGTTTTGGTGAAGTCTGGCTGGAGCACTGACTCTGGTGGTTTCTGGTTAAATTGAATGTGTTACGTGGCATGATGTGTGCCTAAAACAGGCTACAAGAAGTAGCATCATACTAACCATTTTCTTTGTCTTACTTTAGGATGAAGGCAAAACCCAGGCCATTCAAATTGCGACAAGTGTATTTTTCTAAATGTAATCAATGAGACTAATGGTGTTTTCTTCTTTTTCAGCTTGATGAGAAACGTGACAAGCAGTTTACAGACACCTACAGCCGGGTAAGTATAGAGATCATTTTCTACTTCCCCGTGTTGTGAGATATTTAACACATAATTAAGACCCAAGTTTATGTTTCTCTTCTCATTAGGGGAAAGTTAGTCTGTATTTGGTCAGTTTTTATTTTTTTATTTTTTTTTCATTCAGTGCTTAGGTACAATTTCTGGATATCTAGAGCAGCTTTATGTGAATTGTTATTTTTGATATCATTTTTAAATACACCAAACAAAATTTGTTTGCAATGCAGAGGTGGCACAGAATCTGTATCTGAAGTGGCATTTAGATGCATTTACACAGACTGTATAATGCAGGACATGAATGCTGTTAACCTGCAATTACAAATGCATAAACTAACAAAAATGTTGAATACTGTTATTTGAAATTATATTGGATAAAAAGGCAAATATTTTTTTAATGTAAACCTAAAATCGCCAGTAAGTGGCAGCAAAACGCTGCATTAGTGAGTCATTGAGTCATTTAGTCAACAGATTTGTTCAAACAGCTGATTGATTCAGTAACAAAACACTGTCCTGTGTTGCTCAGAGACGCAAAATAATTCTGCTGTGGCTTTGTTAGAAACTATTTGCGAAATAGAATAAAAACAGGAACTTGTGTCTAAAACGTAAGTCAAGTAATCTTAACTTGTGTAATGGACTGTTTTATAAAATCAGTGTCACATTTGTAATCATACTGGTATTTGGAGAAAAAACTGTACTCTTTGTGCGTTCGTAACATAATGAGATGATATAAAAGTCATACTGGGGAACATTTTCCCTCTTATTTTGAATTTTGGGGGAATTCTAAATGTATTTTAATAGACTAAATCATGCAATGAAAGTGTGAACTCTAAATGTGCTAGCGCAGTAGTCTAACCTACATCATGCGTGCAGTATCCGGGTGTGTTTTGGTTTTTTGCAATATACTCGATAATTACGATATTATGGATGATATATTGCCATTGTTGGGCAGTAACGCATTACTTAGTAACGCGTTACTTTAATTTGATTACTTTTTTAGCAACGGAGTAATTTCAAGCATTATAATTTACAAAATAGTAATTATAGTGTAGTTACAAGCTGAGGTCTCTATATGTTACTGCTGTGTTACATTGCTGACAGAATGCAGTGTTTTATAATCTAAAGATAAAAAGGATGTAGCACACGCACTCTCGAGTCAAGTGCCAGTGGATTAGAGACCTGCTCCCGTGAGCTCTGACGCAACAGAGTGCAGCACGGGACAAGATGCTGGTGGTCGGGTAGACACTTGTGTGTGCGGGGTGCGGGAGGATAAAATGAATCGTGGGACTCCCGCAAAATAGAAATAGCTCAACATAAAATATCTAAAACAAATAAATTGTTATTCATCTATTGCACAAAAGCAACATGAACTAATATAAAATATAAACACAAGCCTATGCAGAGTTTCTGTTTAGGCTGTAACACGTGTTTGCTGCGTTGAGCAATGCAGTGCACGAATCCTCTCATTATAACACACGAATTGTAGACATTATGAAAGATTCATCATGCTTATATTTATTGTGTTATAACAGAGATTTGTGAGATTGCGATTAACTGAGATGTCTTTAAGAGATTATAAATGCAGCGCTCTTTGCTGGCATACTGCCATGAAAAACCATGGACGCAGCAGCCTTAGTTAAAATAACAGTGTTCTGTAAATGTTGATGCTTTATTAACAAATATTTATTGGGAGCGTTTATGCTGGGATTTCTTAATTTCATGGAGAAAAAAGTAACTAGTAATGTAATTAATTACTAATTACTTTTAAAATAAAGTAATCAGAACAGTAACGTGATTACTTTTAAAAGGAGTAATCAGTAATTTGATTAGATTTTCAGAGTAACTTGCCCAACACTGTATACTGCACACTCCTACTGCAAGCATCCTACCGCATTTTTGCAAATAAATTTAACTAACAGGTGTTACGGTTGTTGAATAATGTTTTGATTGATTGTTGATGGGTGTTTTGTGCTCTCGTTTCCTCCAGCCATCCTCTCGATGTACCACCCCGGCGCTCTCTGCAGCTGCCCTGGCATCTCTGGGGGGCAGCAGTTCTAGAAGGGGCAGCGGAGATGCTGGAAGCATTGTTATGGATGCAGAGGCTTCTATCAGCGAGTTAAGGGTAATTATGTTGTTTATTTGTATTGCACAACTGTAATACAGATTGCTGAGGTATTTCTTGAAACAAGATGAATCTACCTGCCTTTGACCATATTTTGGCTGAGCATTGAGCATCATACTTTCCTACTGAATGCATCCGATCTCAGCGAATCCACTTGTGTTCATTTCACAGTTTTATTTGTGTCTGTTAATGCTTTCGTTTCTTTCCTCTTTATGTTTTTTTGAATGCCTTCGGGAAGCTCTCTCCTTTTTGTGTTTGTATGAATGTACAATCAGAGGTCACCGCTCTGACCTTCAGTGAATGCCAAACCTTTCCCATGATCTCAACAGGACATCTATGATCTAAAGGACCAGATTCAGGATGTAGAGGGCCGATACATGCAGGGTCTTAAAGAGTTAAAGGTAGAGGGTCCTGAGCTCAACGCATGCCTTTCCTCATTCTCCACTAACACACCAGGCTCTAAGCACTCCTAGTCTGAAAGCACGAGCCTTGCATGAGTCTTCCACTTACTACATTAGCTCTTTGCAATCACGTTTGGCCCACAGTCGTGTTGCCTGAAGACGTAATTGCTCTAAAGCGCTGGAAGTCTTCTGCCTGACTTCTAACAGCTGTTAATGAAGAAGATGGACGAGGATGCAGAAACATATATTTTATCAGCTGTGCAAAGGATTTCAGTGTTTGTCCAGTTCACATTTGGAAGTTGGAAACTGATATCACTGAGAGACTGTGAAGGAACAGACAAGGGTTAATGTGACATAGATATGGAAGTTCCTTCTTATATCTGATGTCATATATTATTCAGAGTTAAAGTCGACATAAAATGCTGCAAACAACCTATTTAGGGACTTGATTTTATCTTTTGAGAATTGATTGGATTGTAAAAAGGTGGCATTACATATACTACTGTTCAAAAGTTTGGGATCAGTAATATCAGTAATAGCTGCTGAAAACTCTTTGCCATCACAGAAATAAATGACAGATTCATATAGAAAGTTATAACAATATTTCACAATATTACAGTTTTTTTTCCCTGTATTTTTGAATAACTAATGCAGCCTTGGTAAGCATAATAGCATAAAAAAATCTTAATGACACTAAACCTTTGAACAGTAGTTTACCTGGATGGGACAAGTGATTGGAGGGAAAGAGTCGATAAGGGAAAGTTATTTCAGAGGCGGAGCAAGTTATTATCTTTTTAGGACAAGTTACAAAGAAATGTGTACAGTAAGACCAGGAACATGCATTTATGGGACCATTTTGATTTCATGTTGACTTTAACAATTTCTATCCGACTTTATAATATTTAGTTGTATTACACTTTTCAGTTTTTACTTGTACATCACATTTTTATCTAATCTTCAGTGCAGTGGTCAGTGTGTGCTTTATTTGCCTGTTGTTTCGTTTTGTAGCATGTAAAGCTACTCCAGTACTTTTGTGTGAATTTTTTTCCCTCCTTTTGATCAGGATTCTCTGTCAGAAGTGGAGGAGAAGTACAAGAAAGCCATGGTGTCCAATGCCCAGCTGGATAATGAAAAGGCAAACCTCATCTACCAAGTGGACACACTCAAAGACGTCATCGAGGAGATGGAGGAGCAAATGTCAGAGCTGCGCAGGGAAACAGAGGAGAAATCAAAGGTGCTTGTAATAAGCAAACATTTTGTAGAAAATAAAACTGTTTTGATTGATTTGACAATGATTCATCAGATTAAAAAAAACATTGTATGGTCCAGCTGTCTTATTGTCACAAAATGCTCAGACCCAGCTGACTGTAAATGCCATGTTTATTTCTGATACATTTATTAGATGTTGGAACCCTGTACACAAGCTTTGGCAGATTATGATGTGAATGTTTTTCTTTTGATTGACAGGAGTCAGAGCGGCAGAAGCACACATGTTCAGTCCTACAGCACAAACTAGAGGAAATGAAGGAGGGCATTCGTCAGCGGGATGAACTTATCGAGGTAGAGCCCAGAACAGAAATGGTTTATCGACCACAGATTCATTTGAAGCCATTAGAAACAATGTTTTAAAAGCTTTTGCAGAATAATCAAGTTATAGATGATTTAAACTCTTGAAGTGAAAGTGTGCTTTATGCTCGTTGTGAAATTGGAAGATTCAGATTCTTTGTCATTCACTTTCCTCTGTTGAGATTCTCCTGTTTTCTTCCTTCATATGTTCTGTCTCATCACTTCTTTGTCGTGTCTATTTTGAATCTGTCCTTTTCTGCTTTATTAAACGCGTCCCCAGGAGAACCAGAAAATTCAGCAAAAACTAGATAACCTCACAAGAGAGGCATTTGACCTGCAGGAAACTGTTAACTGGAAGGAGAAAAAGATTGTGGTAGGACGGTTTAGGAGATGCTGCTTGGATTGATGGCAGAAAGACTGATTCATTTAACTCTTAGTCATCTATTAACATTATTTTTGCCAGGCAGCCTTATACATATAAACAAATTTATATGTATATAGTCTCATCATTTTTACAAAGGATTGATGTGTGGATAATATAATATGCATGTAAAAATGTAGACTTTTAGAGCTTGTTCATAAAAACAAGGGGAATATATTTGCATCAATTTTTGTTTGGATTTATGGGCACTGTATGAAAAAAGTGCTGCCCTCTGCTGGTATCATGAAAATAGATTGCATCCAGAAGATTGATTGGTTTACTTTTGATATACTCACTTCTGCATGAAAATCCACGAATTGCTCAAGATAATTGAACGAAAAGCACTATACAGACTTAAAACAGCATTCCTTCACTTCCTGCACTGTTCATCTGCCAGCATGGTCCGTTTTCATCCTGCCATCTGTGACTAAAGCTAGGGCTGGGCAATGTATATTAAGGACGATCTATGTTGGTAAATATTGCTGTTTATTATATATTGTCAATATCAGTAGTATCATTCTTATTGAAAAACTTGAAAACATGCCTTGAAATGCCTTCAAGAAAATTAAATTCAATGCACACAGAAATGTATATCATACATCAATAGCTGAAAAAACTGTTTATATGCAACATAGACTTTTAATATACACCATATATATACATATCAAATTTAAGCTATATTGCCCAGCCCTAACTGAAGGCTTAAGTCTGGTCGTTGTGTTTTCTGCCTTCTCTGTCTATTTTTCTCTTCACTCCTCTCTCTTTTCCTGCCCTTCGTGTGGCCAGGCGTTAGAGAGACAGAAAGAGTACTTTGATTGCATTAGGAATGAGAGAGATGAGCTCAGGGATGAGCTGGCTGACCTCAAGGGGAAAAGCCGAATGGGAGAGGTATGTCCTTTAAGTGCTCCTGCACAGGATGAAAGCTTGACATCAGCACTGTATATCAACAATAAACAGATCGTTTCAATGGAACGTTTTTGGCTCGCTGCCTACATTTGTTTTCTCTGCATTTCACTGGCCATGAAAACACTGCAAACTTTGAGTACGACTTTACAATAGTTTTAATCAATTTGAGCTCAACTGTGTTAGTGTTTCGTGAATTTTTTTCATGAGTTTGTCACTCAAACTTTGTGTGTCCAGAAGAGAAGTGTATGTGGCCAGTGTTCATTAAAAAAGACTTTTATATTTTAATATATTGTGACCTTCCTGCTCTGACAGAAACATGGGCTGGTCATCATACCAGAGGATATGCCCAATGGAGACGTCAGCCACGAGTCCCCTACCTCAGGCATCACTGTGGTCACACAAGAGGCAGCGCAGGTGCTGGAGTCAGCGGGAGACGGACCTTTGGGTGAGTCTCTACATACACTCTACATACACTATATATAGTACAGGTCAAAAGTTTGGAAACATTACTATTTTTAATGTTTTTGAAAGAAGTTTCTTCTGCTCATCAAGCCTGCATTTATTTGATCAAAAATACAGAAAAAAAATTATTACAATTTAAAATAATTGTTCTTAAATTTATTATACTTTAAATTATCATTTATTTCTGTGATGCAAAGCTGAATTTTTAGGATCATTATCACATGATCCTTTAGAAATCATTCTAATATGATGATTTATTATCAAAGTTGGAAACAGTTCTGCTGCTTAATATTTTTTCAGAACGTGATACTTTTTTAGGATACTTTGATGAATAAAAAGTAAAAAAAAAAAAAAAAGAAGCTATGTTTTTTAAATATAAATATTTTGTAATAACAATATACACTACTGGTCAGTAATTTGGGGTCAGTAATTTTTTTTCTCTTCTCTTTTTTTAAAATAAAATCAATTCTTTTTATTCAGCAAGGATGTGTTAAATTGATAAAAAGTGATAGTAAAGAAAATTTATTATTAGAATATATATTATTAGAATATTTTTTTATTTTGAATAAATGCAGTTCTTTTTAACCTTTTATTCATCAAATATATTAGACAGCAGAACTGTTTCCAACACTCATAATAAATCAGAATATTAGAATGATTTCTAAATGATCATGTGATAGACTGGATGTTACATGTGACACTGAAGGCTGGAGTAATGATGCTGAAAATTCAGCTTTGCATCACAGGAATAATTTTTTTTTTTTAAAGTATATTCAAATAGAAAACTATTATTTAAAGTTGTTATAATATTTCACAATATTACTGTTTTTTCTGTATTTTTGATCAAATAAATGCAGGCTTGATGAGCAGAAGAGACTTCTTTCAAAAACATTAAAAATAGTAATGTTTCCAAACTTTTGACCTGTACTGTATATATATATGTATGTATGTATGTATGTATATGTATGTGACCCTGGACCACAAAACCAGTCTTAAGTCACTGGGGTATATTTTTAGAAATAGCCAAAAAAAAAAATAAACATGGTATGGGTCAAAATGATAGATTTTTCTGTTATGCCAAAAATCTTAAGGATATTAAGTAAAGATTATGTTCCATGAAGATATTTTGTAAATTTCCTACCGTAAATATATCAAAACTTAATTTTTGATTAGTAATATGCATTGCTAAGAATTCATTTGGACAACTCTAAAGGCTATTTATCAGTATTTAGATTTTTTTTTTACACCCTCAGATTCCATATTTTTAAATAGTTGCATCTCGGCCAAATATTGTCCAATCATAACAAAACCATACATCAATGGAAAGCTTATGATGATGTATAAATCTCAGTTTCAAAAAATTGACACTTATGACTGGTTTTGTGGTCCAGGGTCACATATTATTATGAAACTATGGCATAATGCTTGTTTTCTGTGTTTATACCCCAGATGTAAGACTACGAAAGCTTGCAGATGAAAAAGATGAACTTTTGTCCCAGGTATGATTGTACATAAAGTGAATTCAAATGTATTATTGGCATTGTTGAATTGAAGTAACACGTCTACGCTCTTTTAGATCAGAAAACTGAAGATGCAGCTGGAGGAAGAAAGACAAAAGCACTCAAAGGTGGACAGTGTTTACACAGAAGGAGAGCGAATGGAGAACGGCACTGACCTACATTTCATCGAGATGCAGAGTACGACCCGTGACGCATGCTGTGCAAACCCTCATCCTTCACATGTACCATGCTTTAATACTGTCTGTTTTCTGTAGGGGACGCCAACAGACAGATAAGTGAATACAAATTCAAGCTCTCGAAGGCTGAACAGGAAATGGCGACGATGGAACAAAACGTGAGTTTATAATTAGAACAAAATACAGTTATCACAATAGTAAGTATAATCTATATAACAATAGTATACAAAAGTAGTATGAAATGTAACAGAAGTATTATTTATTTATATACTGGCACAGAAAATGAAGCGTATTTAGGACAAACAGGATCATTTAGGTTTGTGACTGTTTCAAAACAATGACTTTTTTGTTTATGTCCATGTTTTTCCATTTTCTTGGTTTAAAAAGAAAGAAGTCTGTTTGATCACTGAGGCTGCATTTATTTGATCAAAAATACAGTAAAACACAATTGAAAATAAAATATATTTTTCTATTCGAATGGAAACTGCGATGCATTGTTTTAAGAATTGGTTGATGAATAAAAAGGTTTATTTGAAATAAAAAAAATTGCGTATTATAAAACATAATATTGTCACTTTTGATCAGTTTAATGCATGTTAGTGTTTTGTACATTCGTTTTTTTTTTGTGCAATTTCCTTTTTTATTACTGGGAACAAATTCAATTAAAATAAAAGTAAAATTTTATATAAGTAAATTAATTGTAAAATAATTATGTTATACATTTAATATATTAATTGCTAATAATTACAATTTTTGTAATAGTAAAAAATAAAAAAATAAAATATTGCCACTTTTTTTATTTATTTAAAAAAAAAAAATCATGGGTAATGTTAAAAATAGTTGAATATTTACATAACTTTTATTTTTTTTGTATGTGTCTGGCAGGTAAACAGACTTGAAGGACAGGTGTCCAGATATAAAGCTTCAGCAGATAATGCAGAAAAGATAGAAGATGAACTGAAAGCAGAGAAGAGAAAACTTCAGAGGGAGGTATGAACCCAACACTGAGCAAATCTGCTATTCAAACATCTCTGATACTGACCTACAAGCATTTCACACATTCATTGTCCCCATAATCATAACCTGACATTTTTAATCTCTGATTTCTGGGCCTAGGAAAAGTCATGGAAACTGAAAATATCTGTTAATTTGAGAAAATAGTACATGATCCAAGCATAGAGAAGATCAGACTCTTTATATTAACAGTAACAGTCAAGAACCATCCTCACACATCTGTTTTCCTTTCGTAGCTGCGTACAGCCCTGGACAAGATCGAAGAAATGGAAATGACCAACAACCATCTCATAAAGCGGCTGGAGAAGATGAAAGCAAACAGAAACGCTCTCCTGTCCCAGCAGTGAAGAGAGACTCTCCCACACCAAAACTAATCTGCAGGCCCTTTACCTTGTTTCCTTTGCTCTCGTGGTAAAATACAGATTTACTCCCTACTAGGGCAGCACTGTGAGGGAGGAAGCCTCTGAACCTGAGAATATTGTACTTCTGTTGGTTTTGTTGTTTTTAAAGCTTGGTACACCACGGTAGCTCGGACTGGGTGCTTTTCCCCCCTCCTCTTTTGTAAGTTGCACGAGTATAAAAGCGCTTTTTAAACTCTAAATCGACATGACTGCAGGGCCCTCGACGTCCGTGTAAATGCTTACACAGCAATGTGCCTTCACAGGGAGGACGAGGGTTAAATGCATTATAACACTATACAGGAAAAGCATATATTTCTACCGGTACAAAAAACCTTAATGTGTTTAGTAAAGGGTACGGCCATGAGTTGAACAGTATAGAGAATCAATCATGTCTGCTATGGTTTCAATTAAGTGTTTTTCAAATATTTAAAATATTTCTTGAAAATAAATGTGTAAATGAATGCAGTATGAATGGGCGGGTGATTCATGAATTGTGATTGTTTGCAGGGCACATTGAATTTTGTTAGGATTTTGTTTTGTTTTTGAAGTGCTTTGTCACAATGGACTACATCAGTTTTACACTAAATGTAATGATTTTAACTCCCAGTAAGAGACCGATGTTTCTACTGTGACATTTTGAGATTTCCAGTTCCAGTCCCAAATGCCACTTGATGCCTTTCACAACGCTGTTGTATTCAGGTTTGGTGCAACTTTTTAATCACACTAGAAACTGATCGTCTGACACTTCATGCACACAGTAATTGTGACTAAAGCAGCTGCAAAGTATACTGTAAATAAACTACACAATTTACAAACTGACCTCTCTCAGTAAATATTTTTGGACTTTTTTTTTTTTTTTAGGTGAAGTGTAAATTCTACATCACAGAATACTAATTCTCATTAACTTGCAACTACATGTCTACTAACTCTCAGAGTAGACTGTTAGGTTAGGTTTAGGGTTAGTAGACATATACTTGCAAAGATTCTCATAGTATGTTGTATGATGTGGACCCATCAAAATAAAGTGTTAGAAGATATTAAGCAGACAGTTTTGTATAATACTCTAATGACTGCTAGTTGACATGTAGTTGCAAAGTTACTTACTGTTAGTAGAATATCTAAAATAAAGGATTACCCAGAATTGCAATCTGTGTGATACAGCCCAATATAACACCGCTGGCTAAACCAATGGCCACATGCATGTAAAAACAGCCTTTAATGCATACTACAATGATAAACGGTATTATGTTGCATTTACACATGACATTATGATATTGCATGTTTTATATTAAAGGAATAGCTCACCTAAAAATGAAAATTTCCTCATGCCATTCGAGATGTAGATGAGTTTGTTTCTTGATTTGAACCGATTTGGAGAAATGTAGCATTACATCACTTATTCACACTGCATTTCCAACATCGATTGATGGACTAGAGTTTTACTTGTGGATAATTGTGATGTTTTTCATCAAATCTGCAGAACTATTCTTTTTTTTTTTCTTTTTTTTTGCTGTAAGTTGTGCAAAATGACACTTCACTTTAAACGTTATTTTGACTAGATAAAAGCATCTGGCAGATGCATATTTGTAAGTGCATTATGGTATTAAAGTCAGTTCCATCAGTAGACAGTAATGAAAACTTTGAAGTAATGAAAGTATTTTTTATTCATTTGCAGTACAAATATTTATACATTCTTGGTTTTTAATATTAGCTGGACACCAGAAATAATGTGACTGGCTGTTTATCACTGTCAGTCATTTTCAGCTGGTCACCTAAACAAGAAAATGCATAGAAAAGCAGCCATTTTTGATAGTACAACATTAACAGTACTAAAACTTAGCATCTCTCAAACACTTTGTAGAGTTCAGGCAGGCTGGCTATCTGCAGAACGCTGCCGTCTTCACTGAAGTGTTTTGGAGGACTGAAGAGATTGCGGAGTGCTTTAAAAATCAAATGCTCTACCTTCCACTGCCAGCTCATCTCTGCATCCTACAAATAATTCACACATTAAAACCATAAAAACTCTTGATTTTCCTACTAATTTAAGATCATTGACATAAAACACAAAACTGAATGCATCATGTTCAGATAAGTATATTGTTATATTTTTCTGCAGTTTGTGCAAATATATATATTTGAACTACCTGTGGCTCTTCTGCATCCGGCTCCAGTGTGTATTGTTTCCTTATGGAATAGAAGTGACTGCATTCTATGCTGAAGTCATGAAAACACTCCTTCTCTCGATCCCAGTTCACCTGCATCATCCATCAGTCATTTAGTTGCATCAGGATTCTATGTTTTAACTAATGCTCAGTACATACAAAACCCAATAAACTACAATTCAGTGAAATGCTGACCTCTGTGGCTAAACGCAAAATGAACATGGGAAGTCCCTCCATAACAGGAGTGTAATTATCAAGCAGCATTGGCAGACCAGTCAGGTTCCCTTCCTGTAAAGAAATGCTTCTGTTTTGTAAAAGCAATAGTCCAAGTGTTTTTTTTTTTTTTACCATGGTTATAAAGAGGTTTTTAGCATTTGTATCTAGGAACAACCTGAGGTCAAATAAAAACAGCATTTTGAGCTTATTGTAAATCGATTATACTGACGTAAGTTTAGTATGTGTTACTCACTTCATCTATTTCCAGAGAAAAGTACTCTTCCAGCATTACTGCTTTCTGCTTCAAGAAATCCACGATATACTGAGCCAGTCCTTCTTTTGGACCGTCCTCCTCCGTCCATCCACTCTCCTCCAAATCCAGAGCCAACATGGCCAAATCATAGAGCGGAGCTGGATTCTGAAGAAACGCAACTTTAGTTTTTAATCTGTTAAATGTATCTGATGTAAAATATAGTTAAAGTTTATTTAAAAATAAAAAATAAATAAACGTATAAAATGAATGCAACAACACACCGACAATCGAAGAACCCCAAAGTTACCAAAATCGTAGATCAAAATTTGATAAAACAGCTCCTGGCTGTAGAAAACCGGAGAGAAAAGTAGGTTTGTTGACATTCATACATTATAAAAATCAATAGAAAATGCTAGAATAGAAAGTACGGACAAGAATGGAGTGATGTCAGCAATTGTTGTGGCTCTAACCTGAGTTTGGTTGTATTGAACAGGTAGAGTTTGGTCTGGTGCTGCACTAGAGTCCACTGAGGATTGACTGAACCTACGAATGAGTGATTCTGGAGCAGATCCTGTAAACCTGTGGAGGACAAAACACTAAATCCATTACATTATATACACTACCATTAAGAAATTCATTCAGTAATGATGCATTATACTGATCAAAAGTGACAGTAAAGACATTTATGTTACAAACGACTGCTATTCCAAAGGAATTCTGAACATTCTATTCATCAAAGCATTTTTTACAAAAATATCGAACAGCACAACTGTGACACTAAAGACTAAAAACAGGCTAAATAAGGCTAGAATTTCAGTTTGTGGATATGAAGTGGATATTGTTGAACCTTTGTGAGTATGCTGCTCAATATCTTCCCGGAGCTCCTTCACGCTGGTCAGTTTAATGACGCGTCTCCTGGGAAGAGAGGCGGCCGTCAAATCCTCCTCCACCTCCTCAACATGAGGTCTTTTCCTGAAGACCAATCAAACAACAGGTTGATCTTCTGCTTAGGAAGCAATGTGAGTAGAGAGGTTAGTGGCGTTTGCATTGTGTAAACTTACTCCATTTGCTCTGCTATGTGTTAAACGTTATTCTTTAAGTTATATATCTACGTCTACATCAAAACCGGAAGCCTAAGAAATAAGTATCAAGTGCAACAACTTGCCCCAGGCTCCTCTTACATAACTGAAGTCCCACACAAAACTCATCAACAGCCTGTCTTCTGCGTTTCACCTTGGTGGTGCTTCATCAGGAGGAGGTTGACCGTCAGTCTGTGGATCCTCTGCGTCACATGGCTCCAGTACATCCAGAGCAGTCAGCATCTCCAAGTGGTCTGGTTCGGCTGAACCCTGAGCAGCAGTGGAAGAGCTGGAGGCTTTATCTGACCTGCTCTGAGCAGCAGAAGATGAAGTTGATGGCTGGAGAAACGCATCCAGCTTCTGGACTTTGCTGTCAGTGCGGACCATCTGATGGTCGTATACTCGCTCCTGGGAATCTGCTGAGGCTTTTGATGCGCTGGTGGACGCCGAAAGTCCTGGAAGCAAAGTCTATGGATAATGCACATCAGTCAAGTGTTGGCCAGATTAGATGATGTTCAATATTTCCTGCTGGAATTGAAGGATCACCTGTGTGAAGTATGTGCGTGAAGAGTTCGAGCCAAGCAGTTTACTCTCGATGTGTTTCTGAACGCTCTCGATGATGCTGTCCTCGTGCAGGAAGTGCACCTCATGCTTGGTGGGGTGAACGTTCACGTCAATGTTTTGAGGAGCAATCTCTAACTTCAGAGCGAAAGCAATTTTAAAGTATTAGTAAAACATTTCTAGATTTGTTTTATATGAATCAAGAAAGCAGATCTAAAATTTGAGTTCTGTACGTTTTTGAAAGAAGTCTCTTATGCTCAACAAGGCTGCTAATAATATTACAATTTAAAAGAATTCTTATCTATTTGAATGTGTTTTGAAATGTAATGTATTCCTGTGATGTAAAGCTGAATTGTCAGCATCATTACTCCAGTCTTCAGTGTCACATGATCCTTCAGAAATCTTTCTATGCTGATTTGGTGAAAAACATTTCTTATTATTATCAATTTTGAAAACAGCTTAATATTTTTGTGGAACCTGTGATACATTTGTTTTAGAATTCTCAGCATTTATTTGAAACAGAAATCTTCTGTAACATTATTATAAATGCCTTTATTGTCACTTTTGATCAATTTAATTGTAATTTAATTTAAAATAACCAATTTACTGACTTCAAACTTTTGAACGATAGTGTATACTTCCATTCTACAAAGTGACTTACCTAAGATAAAGAAAAGGATGAGTGTTTTTGGGAAGATAAGCAGTGTAGACAGTCTCAATTGCTTTTTTCAGGGCACTAGACTCCACCAGGCGATCTAGAAGACAAAGTCAGAATTATGAAAGCCTTATTCAAATGATATTGATCAGAACATTGATTATTCATCATAAAGACAGCTTGGATTTTTCCAACGCTTTTAAAAACTAAGATAGAAACAAACTCATAACACATACGGTTGATAAAAAGGACAAGGATGCATTTCTTGACAGAGTAGTTTGCATTGGAGATGTAGCCCTTCATTTTAAAAGCGAGTTTCTGATCTTCACACTCAACTTCAATCAGCTCCCTGAAACACACATAGAAATGTTTGCTTTACTCTATTACTGAACCTCAAATCAATGTATCCTTTTGTTAAAATGAGGTTAAAAATGATCAAATAAAAGTACCTGCTAACAGCTACACCGAACACAGCACGAATGTTGTCCAGCACAGAGGCGTTCTGAAGGGTCTTCACATCCGCAACCATCTCACCTTGCTAAAACGGGGGGTGTTATTATACATATTTAAATTCAATTTTCTCTTTAACAATATTATTTTAGTATCATTAATATACTATATAAGCTTTTTTTTTCAAAATATATTTTATGTTTTTCTTTTAGTTTGTTACATTTTAAGAAATTTTGTTGATTTTGAATTTTCATTTATTTTAATTTCAGTTTTAGTTTGAATAATTTTAGTACTTCATTATTATTACTTCATTCAGTAATAATACTAGATTATGTTATAATTCATTTTATTTCAGTTTCTGTTTATTTAAATGAGCAAAAATTCTTTTAATTTGAATTTAACAACAATAACAACACTGCTATGAAATGAGCATTTCACCTTTTTGACAGAAAAACTTTTCCCAGAGTTGTGAATGGCGTATCTGTATGACAAGAAATACATACAGGTTGACAGGAATAATCATTCCGGATCTTAAAGCAGAACAAAAACCTTCTGAATCTCATGAACACACCTGCTCACAACCTCAATGATTCTAGAATATTCCTCACTGGGGCTCTTCAGGGCTTTCCGTCGGGTAGACACGTTATAGAACAGATCCTCTACCTGGAATAAAAATCCATTGATCGTGGAGTTTAAATCATGGAGCTTTCCTGACCCCCCCCCCCCCCCACACCCACCTCCTCTCTCTCCCACTTCACTTTCTCTCAATACACTGTCCTATCTAAGGGCCGTTTACACGACAACATTTTCAGCCAAAAACACAAAACTTTTTATGCGTTTTGCCTGTTCGTTTACACCACAACAGCGTTCTGGGGACTGAAAATCCATATTTTTGAAAACGCCACCGTTATCGTTTCCGTGTAAACACCCAAAACACGGGAATCTTTGAAAACAGTGACGTCATGCGCAAGCATAGTACCTTGAAACACACAGCATTATTCTGTGTGGTGACGTAATTTCACCTGAAACAGGAAGAGGGGGTGGGACATATCTAGCAGCCCCGCCCCCTTTTTAAAATAGCCGATAGCGTTTGTTTATATCTGCTCGGGACAGAGGAAGACGCATTTGACAGCCACAGTCTAATAGATTACCCCCTAGATTCAATATGAAACTCTTCGTAAAACAAAATAGTGATCATAATCATGCAGAGGCTGTGTAGTTTTCTAAGTGTTGAACATATGCCGACTCGCGCACATGATCCTCTCTGTGTGATCGCATCTCTGGACCGGAGCCAAAGTCCGGATCAGACTGTGTGCGCTGACGCGGTTCACGTGTAACAACGTTAAACCAGACCTCATTTGCACCAATCGAAAGTCTGAATCGTTCCCTATCGCCTACATTGTGCACTACGAGCCATTCACTGTACAAAAAAAACACTTCCCTACAGGTACTGTTTACAAACAAGGTGACAGCGCCAACTACTGGCCTAGCATTCGTAATACAGCGTATTTGGCCGTTTTCGCAGATATGTGTACAAGCGATTTCTTTTTGAAAACGCTGTCGTGTACACATGAAACTTTTTAAAAACGCAAGGGAAAAACGTTTCCATTTTTGACTACATCGTTGTCGTGTAAACGTAGCCTAAATAAAGGCAAAAACACCATAAATAAATATTTTTAAAAAATGCAGTTGTGGCAAAAAAAAATTAAAAACGACTTAATGTCAGGTAAACCTACAGAAATCAATGTCCCTTGGTTTCCAGCGCAGGGTTTAGGTGGAGCTTTCAGCTTCCCATCACAGTAACTAGCCCTGTAAACAAAACCAAAGTCAGATCTATTTATTAAAAAAAAAAAAAAAAAAAAAAAAAAGGCATAATAAATAAAATATACTTATTGAGCTGCGAGTATATTAACATTCTGCATGTATGCTAAAATATATACATAATTATATAACTGTTCAATAATATATTCAATATTTTATATAATATAAAATAAAAACATTACCTGTAGGCACATTTTGCATCGGCTGTTTTAGTGGTGATTGTAACATGGGCTACATGACTTACACTGGCGAGAGCCTATACATGAAGAAGAGATTTAGGGTCAGGGTTAATCAGTAAGCGCACTGAGATCAGCTGAAGTGATTCATACCTCCCCTCTGAATCCATATGTTGCGATTGATGACAAGTCCTCAAAAGACTGAAGCTTGCTGGTTGTAAAACGCTCACAGACTATTTCCATATCATCTTTCTGCAAAAAATAAAAATGCAACAAGCTCCGAATGAGAAATTTGTCATTGAGCAATGTGTACCGGTGTGTGCGGTGTAAAAATAAGTGATTTACCCTGATGCCAGTGCCGTTGTCCTGAATGAGGATGAGCTTCAGTCCGCCCTCTTTCACTGTTATCTGGATATTTGTGGCCTTTGCATCCAAACTGAGGATTAAAAACAAATATAAATGTCTCATATTGTGTCAAATGCGTCTGTTGGGTCATATTAGGGTCATTTCCCAGAAAAGGAGCCTTATGTGTTCCTTATAAACATGTACAAATTTGCTTTAACAATGAAAGCTAGTGCCAATGTTTGTTTGATATAGACATTTTCAACAGCATTGTGCCATTTTAGTGTAATTTTAATATTATTTTAGTACTACTTATATTGTTTTAATATGTACAATAATATTATAATAACAGAATAATAATGAATTAGCGTTTAAGTTTATATTTTCCGTTGTTTTTCATTTTAATGTAGTCATTTTGTTACTTGCTTTCAATTAATACTACATATATAGTTGTTGCTTTAAGTAGATACCAAGGAGGGGAAATGCTAATATCCGTTTTAAGTGTTTTTTTTTTTTACAGTATATTTTATTTCAGATGTATTTAATTCAACGAAAACGATTTTAATAGTTTTAGTTTAAGTTAGCAATACCAACACTGAAGCTTAAGATAATTTACAATGAACTTGAGTGTTTATTAGTGATATGAAAAGTGTCAGATAATAAAGTAACACCTGTCACAAATAATCAATACACGTCATCATGTATTAGTGATTATATTAGTTTTTAGTCAGTACTTATTTGTTTATTGTTGATGAACCTCTGCGACACCAGTTATTAGGTATAGATGAATAAAATCTCACAGACAGAAGTTATTATAGTGCTGAATAAATGATTTGTCACCAGTTCTCCATCATCTCTTTGATCGCGTTGGCAGGCCGCTGGATAATCTCTCCCGCTGCGATGCGGTTCACTACAGTCTCATCGAGTCTGCGGATGACTCCCGCCATGACCAACTCTCACTCATTCACTAAATGAGAAGTAAACACAGTCTCATTAACTGGTACCCGTTCACTACATCAAATATAAGCACTTTCAAATGCACGTGAATGTTTGTTTACATCTCACGCGAGACCCGCTGAACTTCAGGCGCGAATGGCGAGCGCCCGCCTCCCGAGTGCTGTGATTAGCTAAAGCAGTGTGAACATCAACCAAATTAATGAAACCCTGTACAACGATCCAAAGCACTAAACACTTTAAATCACTACTAAAAATAAAAATATGATTGAAATGACAAAACCCAACATTTTTATTTTTATTAGTACTAATGTGCTTGACTCTGGTGAACATACTCAAAAAAAATATCCAATTCACTCTATCCTACTAAAAAAAAAAAACAAAAATCAGACCGTAAAATATTTTCCTAGTAACGTTAAGCAATTAGGCTACTAAAACAAAAAAATGGTTCATATAACTCAATTGTTAATTAGTTATATTATTTGTATACTTGTAAACAAATAAAACAATTTGAATGTAAAGTAAGCTACCTGTAATGAAAATGATGACTTGATTTTCTGGATTAAAATGCGTGTATGTGGTTGTGTGTGTGTGTGCGTGTGTGTGTGTGTGTGTGTGTGTGTGTTGGTCCAGTATTCAGAGGGCTTTCCTAGTATATGATGCCTGTCATGACCAAATTCATATATATATATATATATATATATATATATATATATATATATAAAGAAAAAAGTGAAAATAATATAAAATAAAATAAATAAAATATATATAATATATATATATATTTTATATATATATCAGATGTATATATTTTCTTTATATATATATATTCAGAATCAGAAAGAGCTTTATTGCCAAGTATGCTTGTGCATACAAGGAATTTATTTTAGTGACATAAGCTTCCAGTACACAGAGACAAAAACACACAGACAAAATATATATATATTGGCTTCAGAACAATTTATATAGTCATAAATCTTTTGAAGTGAACAGGTTTTGGTTTATATGACTTCATTTTATCTTTTGATGACATGCTGAAATACTGACACTTTATTGTGATGATTAATGAAACCTGTCGGAAGTTGACTGTTGATTTAAAAGTGGATCTGTTGCTTTGAATTATGGTAGCCTTCAGCATAAATTATGCATATGTTGTTTGCAGATTGCTGGTTTGGTAAGGAAATTAGCAAACGGCTAGTGAAATACTGCTCTGTGTCAGCTGTTTTAGACAGTTCATGCTTTTGAAGAAGGTTATCTCCACAACACTGTGTAATTTTATCAGAGGTCTGTTGATGTGCACAGTGTAATTCACTTGCTATATAATGTCCCTAAAACTGTTTATATCCTAAATATCAGATTTAATTATGAATCAAAGGCTATGTGTGTTATAGTAGATTTGTTTATTGTTCAACGACTGAATGCTTTGTCATAGCAATAGAAAAATATCTAAAAGTGCATATTTATAGCCAAAGAAACAGTTCTTCAGACTGCCATGATGTTTTATGGCGTTTAAGGGAATAGTTTTGAACTACTTCAACTTCAACTACAGAATCACAAAACAGTCAGCAGGGGGCAGAAGATAAGAGTGATTGTGCTATGTTTTCTGGTTAAAGAAAATAAGCTCTAGGCTACCAAGATGATCCAGTTCAATAAAAATTCTGTAATAATTCTGTACTGAGTGTAATGAGTTATCTGGTTCACACAGCTGACAGACTTATTTATTCAATGAGTCATAGACCACAATGCAAGCATGCAACCTGTCTTGAATCTTTGTTTCATGAATGAGTCTTGTTTCTTTTCATGTTTCATTAATATGGAATTTCATGAGTTTTCATGAAAAACTCTTTATACATAAAGTTTAGCTTCATTTAATGTTCTTAAAACATAAAAAAAAAAATATAACAACAACTCATACATAAATCAAAAAACACAAAGAAATAACATTACTAACCTTCTTCTAATAACACACATCAAAAATTACTAAAAATCACTATAAAAGTATCATAACTATAAAAGTATCATATATATAAAAAATAGATTTATGTGACTAGCAGACCAAAATTTAAGGTATAAATTATACCTTTTGTGATCCACAGAAAAAAGAACAACATAAAGGTGATGAGATTTTGGGTGAACTATTTACTACTATTCAACCAACTCTTTATGTTTCTTGTACAGAACAACCTCATGGACAGCAACCAATCTGGCTCCAAAAGCAGCCACTCAACTGAGACTTCACTGCTTTCAGTTACTAAAGCCCTGAGTCTGGCAAGAGCAGCTTCCAAATTCTCAGTACTCATCTTGCTGGACCTGTCTGCTGCTTTTGACACAGTTAACCACCAGATCCTCCTGTCCACCCTCATGAAGATTGGCATCTTAGGAACCACACTCCAGAGGTTCAAGTCTCTGCTAGGTCCTTCAGGGTGTCTTGGAGGGGGGAGGTTTCCAAGTCACAACTTCTTGCTACTGGGGTTCCTCAAGGCTCAGTGCTTGGACCACTTCTTTTCTCTATCTACACGTCATCATTAGGATCTGTCATTCATAAGCATGGCTTTTCTTATCACTGCTATGCTGATGACACTCAACTCTACTTCTCATTCCAACCAGATGATCCTACGGTAGCTGCTCGCATTGCAGCCTGTCTGAAAGACCTTTTTAGCTGGATGAAGGATCATCACCTTGAACTCAACCTTGCTAAGACAGAACTACTCATGGTCTCAGCCAACCCAACAGTTCATCACAACTACCCTATACAGCTAGGTTTGTCAGCCATAACTCCTTCCAGGTCAGCCAGGAACCTTGGAGTTGTGATGGATGATCAGTTAAGCTTCACAGACCATATTGCTACAATGGCCTGCTCCTGCAGGTTTGTCTTATACAACATTAGGAAGATTAGACCCTCCCTAACAGAACAGACCACACAACTCCTTGTCCAAAATCTTGTTCTCTCCAGACTGGACTATTGTAATGCTCTCTTGGCGGGCCTTCCTGCATGTACTATCAAGCCTCTGCAACTGATCCAGAATCTAGCAGCAAGAGTGGTATTTAATAAGCCGAAAAAAGCTCACGTTACACCTCTCTTCATTAGTTTGCAATGGCTGCCAATAGCCGCTTGCATCAAATTCAAGGTACTGATGCTTGCCTACAAGGCAACCACTGGCACTGCACCAATATACCTAAACTCATTAGTTCAGACCTATGCGGCCTCCAGAAGCTTGCGTTCTGCAAGTGAACGGCGCCTTGTGGAGCCATCCCAAAGAGGCACAAAATCACTCTCACGGACCTTTTCCTGGAATGTTCCCAGCTGGTGGAACAACCTGCCTTTCTCAATCCGAGCAGCTGAATCTTTAGCCATTTTCAGAAAACATCTAAAAAAAAAAACATCTTTACCTGACCACTTAATACTAGCACTTTATTCTATTCTATTCTATTCTATTCTATTCTATTCTATTCTATTCTATTCTATTTTATTTGGTCTAATTTATTTATATAAAAAAACACCTTGCTATGTGCACTGTGCTAGACTAACTGAGACTTGTCACAGCACTTGTATATCATTGCTCTTTTGTTAGTCTTTTATCCAAAGCGTCTGCTAAATGACTAAATGTAAATGTATTTCTTACAATGACTTTTCATTATCCTCATGTCTACTACAGAGATCGGTTCTGGAGAAATGGATAATAATGAGCTACTCAGGGTACAGGAGTCACATCAAGTGTTTCCAACTCGTCCTCACTTCATTTTGTTCTGAAATCCTGTGGTTGAGCTCCACACAGTGTTTTTGTGGCTAGACAAATATGTCTTTTCTTGCTCGCTCACATGTAGGTATGTTAGGAATTTTTTTTTCTTTGTTCTTTTATATTTTGAATGCAAATGTAAGTAATACCTGAAACCAGCTCCTTTTCCCTCTGGGTTGAGCTGTAAATCTTTCTCTTCAACACTGTCCCATGTTTGCTGCACTGAATTCTCACTGAACCTTTTTACAAGCCTGTTGAATGAACTGGTCTGACCGATGCTGAACAAGAAACTATGAGTGCAACATTCCCTGTTAGGTCTCTCTCTTATGGTTTCTCTAAAGCGTAACCTGTGAACTAGATTCTTTATTCGTCTCTGTTCTGCATTGAATTAAAGCTAGGGGCTACATTCATCTTTTTTTTTTTTTACTTTAAAAATTTATCAAAGCAGAGTTTTTGGGTTTCTGGACTGGTTCCCTAAATGAGTTGCTGAAAATCAGGAATCCAAAAGTCCACAAATCAATAATTGCCTCATTTTTCCCATTTGGCCAAACTAATTCAGGCACGGCCAGCTCAGTCATTCAGTCATATAGCCAACACTTGTTTAGACTAATCATACATGCATATTTCTATAACCGGTGCTTCAAGAAACCTGGATTTGTTTACACACAGTATGAAGGCTGATGAAGGCCTATAACCTGAGAAGGGAATTGCCATATCACATTATTTTATGAGGCGTGTTCTGTAAAGTTGAAGCCTGTCTTATCTGTCAATCTGTGTTTTTCTCTGCTTTCTGACCTGATATTTTTAGTGTGGAGGAACCTTCTAGTGAGGTATACAGTATGTACAGTATAAATACTGTAGGTAATGTGGGACACTTTCTGGTAATTTGTCACTAGCATTGTAATAAAAGATGACAAAAGGCTTAGCCCTTCACACAGTTCTATTCTGAATAGCTAAAGATTGCTAGTACACTATAGAGGGAAAAGGAAGAAGTATACAAAACAAAAACAAACCAAAAAACATAAAATATACAAAATAACATGTACCTGAAAAATAAAAAGATAAAGTTAAAAAGAGAAAAGGGGCGAAATTATCATGATCTTTCCCCAAAAAGTACACTTTCCTTAGTGCAAAACTGGTCACACTTGTAACACAGCTAGTCTGAATTTATTTATTTATTTTAATGAGTCATTTATTGTGGTTATGTTGTTTAATTTTACAATAATTTGAATCCATATATTTATTTAAATATTTTATAATGAGTCATTTATTGTGGTTATCATGTCATCAGACTCTCAGGTTAAGAAAGTGTAATTGAGAAAACAAGCGGGTCAAGCACTGAACCCTGCAGCACCTCAGAGTGGTTTTGTGATGTGACTTGAACATTCTTCCCCAATAGCTGCCCAGGAGGAAAAACTTAAGTGTGATAGAGAGAATAAATAGGTATAGAAAGATGGAAATGCTTTTTTTTCTCTAGACCTTGTTTCTTCATGTTTTAAACTTTGATATAAAATATACAACATAAAAAACAAACAAACATAATAAATACTCTGTAAATGAGTGTAAAGTAAAGATTACTGTTGTTACTACCTTATTGCCACTGTTAAGATTTTTTTTTTATTCAAAATATAGGACATAAAAAACAAACAAACAAAATCACACGAGTTAGTCACGATGACAATTGTGGCAAATATGCACTGGCCTATTTTTTGCAATATTTGTGAGTCCAGTAATACTTTTGATAGTTACAACCCTCCCCTTCTAAACAGTAATGATCATTCTTCTTTTGTTCTAATACGCCACCCTGCTGATTCATTTCACATCCATTAACATAAATTAAATCAAATTATAAGCCATATGTGAAAATGTTTTTTTGTCCCATAATAAATTCCTATACCTCAGGAGGGTGATGGTAATATCCAATGCTAATTTAGCAAATTTATTATTTGTTTTTCAGTGAAAAGCCAGAGATGAAAAAGGAGATATGTGAAGAAAACTCATGGAAATAAACATACATTTCCAAAAAAACAAATTTGCAAAAATGTGAAGGAAAATTACATAATTGTGTTTTTAGGATAAGTTTTAGCTATGAAATTAGTCATAAAGGACTCAGCCATTGTTTTCAAAAAGTATTTAAATAATGTTAATATTTTAATTGTTCATTGGACTAGATGTGCCCATAGTTGAAGAAACACCAAACAGTTTCATTGCATAACCTTTGGGTATAGATGCTATTCAGTTAGTATTAGTGCTGCTAATACAGCCCTTCCTCTCTTTTCAGTGAATGCAAATAATATTCAACAGGATTCTGCCAAACTGATGGAGGACTGTCATTTGCATGAATCTGGCTGCTGGCCAAAACATTATTTTCATATTATTTGTGTGCGAAGGCTTGCAGCATGTTTTGTAGATGCAGTTAGTGATGGGGAACTACATGCAGGCACAGTGCAGATTGTTAGCTGGTTAAACGCCTCTGATAAGATTAGTACAGAAAATCTATATATCAAACACACATATATAAAATATATTATTATATTTTCTGTTTTTCTTTTCTGCTATGAAATAAATAACAAAAAAAAGTAATTGTAACTTTTTATCTCACAATTCTGACTCTCGGAATTGTGACTTTACATATCACAATTCATACTTTTCTTCTCGAAAGTGCTAGATTACAGAAAAGAAGTCTGAATTGTGAAATTAAAGGGTCACAGTTACCTTTTTTCCCCACAAATTAAAGTATCTCCCAGTATGGGCTAGCCAAACCTTCACCTCAGCATGTATAATGTAGCAAAGTTTTGTCCAATCAAATGCTCTTTAAGATAAGATCGACCCTCCCTCTAACTTGCAACAGCAAGTAGCATGGACTGTGACTCAACTAATGGCTATTGATTATTAGATAATAAAAGGGGCTACGCCTTTGATATGTCCTTTTCATATATCAGCACTGTGGTTGTCAAGATATTTCATAAGGAATTAAAGATCTGTGATGAGCATAACAGGTATAAACACATGCGGATTAACTGCGAAGTGATATCAGTAAAAACATGTGACTTCTGCACTTGGAATGTTTTTAGGTACGAGTTCACGTACATCTTCACCCTGAACACTGCTCGCAATATGTGCTTTAGGTGGTGTCTGTTGAAACAATGCAGGATTGTTCAGGCATGCACTTGAGAAATGACATCATATCCTGTAGCCCTACCGTAGCCAAGTTTTACTTGGAAGGGAAACAAATATATATGCAATAGCATTATAGATGGCAAGCTTTACAAACATTGGATCAATAGTGGTTACTGTCTGATAAATGTGAATTTGAGGCATTTGTTTAAAGACTATAAATCAAAATAGCTTGATTAAGATTTAAAGGAACCATTTTTGTTTGAGGAGCAGTCAAAATGTATTAGCACATTAGTGCAGTAAAAACAATTACATTGTAATGTAAGTGTTACATTTCAAAATAAATTGCCACATTTACAATTGTACAATGCACACTTAAAATAGAGGTGCATATGACAATGAGGTTTGAAAAATGTTCAAGCATTTTGAGGCAAAGCATTGGCTATAAAGTTAGAAGTGAAGTGGTTCCTAATCTCACGGAGATTAATTGCTTCCAGATAAACCACACAGAAGACCTTCTGGCGTATGATGTGATTTCATCTCCGTTGCCAATGGTGGCATTGGCATATACAGAAAAGTCACACCCTTATGCTGAAACTTTGCAAACAAGATGTTAACAATAGCGCTGTGTATGTTATTTTAGAGCATTTTGCTTCCAGCAAAAACGTAATGCATGTTCAGCACATGTCTGGTCAGATTTTTGAGCCGAATGAATTTTAAATTCAGTTTCCAGAAACATTTATAGTATGTTTTAAAAATGTGGTCAGTCCAATCGAGTCATGTCTTCCACAGATCACCTCCTTTAAACTGAAAATTCTGTCATCATCTACCCGCCCACTTCTTTGTGTATAACATGAAGGGGAATTTTACATTGCATTTCAAGGAACATGCAAACTGATCAATGATTTAAAGTACAAGCAGACATGTTCATATTATGTGTGTTCTTATAGAAATATATAACATGCATAGTGATATATTATTATCTATGTATAGCACTATAATGTTACTACCCATTGCATATTTCAGTTTTGTTCACATACAGGTGCATCTCAATTAATTAGAATGCTGTGTAAAAGTTCATTTATTTCTGTAGTTTAAATGCACTCAGACTGAGGTAGTTTAAGTCTTTGGTTCTTTTAATTGTGATGATTTTGGCTCACATTCAACAAAAACCCATCAATTCACTATCTCAACAAATTAGAATACTTCATAAGACCAATAAAAAAAAAAACATTTTTAGTGAATTGTTGGCCTTCTGGAAAGTATGTTCATTTACTGTACATGTACTCAATACTTGGTAGTACTCCTTTTGCTTTAATTACTGCCTCAATTCGGCGTGGCATGGAGGTGATCAGTATGTGTCACTGCTGAGGTGGTATGGAAGCCCAGGTTTCTTTGACAGTGGCCTTCAGCTCATCTTCAGTTTTTGGTCTCTTGTTTCTCATTTTCCTCTTGACAATACCCCATAGATTCTCTCTGGGGTTCAGGTCTGGTGAGTTTGCTGGCCAGTGAAGCACACCAACACCATGGTCATTTAACCAACTTTTGGTGCTTTTGGCAGTGTTGGCAGGTGCCAAATCCTGCTGAAAAATGAAATCAACATCTTCAAAAAGCTGGTCAGCAGAAGGAAGCATGAAGTGCTTTAAAATATCTTGGTAAATGGGTGCAGTGACTTTGGTTTTTAAAAAACACAATGGACCAACACCAGCAGATGAAATTGCACCCCAAATCATCACAGAAAAGAGGACTTTGGACCACTGGGCAACAGTCCAGTTCTTCTTCTCCTTAGCCCAGGTAAGACGCCTCTGACGTTGTCTGTGGTTCAGCAAATTCCTTGACACGTCTGTGTGTGGTGGCTCTTGATGCCTTGACCCCAGCCTCAGTCCATTCCTTGTGAAGTTCACTCAAATTCTTGAATCGATTTTGCTTGACAATCCTCACAAGGCTGCGATTCTCTCGGTTGGTTGTGCATCTTTTTCTTCCACACTTTTTCCTTCCACTCAACTTTCCGTTAACATGCTTGGATACAGCACTCTGTGAACAGCCAGCTTCTTTGGCATTGAATGTTTGTGGCTTACCCTCCTTGTGAAGGGTGCCAATGATTGTCTTCTGGACAACTGTCAGATCAGCAGTCTTCCCCATGATTGTGAACCAAACTGAGAGACCATTCTGAAGGCTCAGGAAACCTTTGCAGGTGTTTTGAGTTGATTAGCTGATTGGCATGTCACCATATTCTAATTCAGGGATAGGCAACTCCAGTCCTGGAGGGCCACTATCCTGCAGAGTTTAGCTTCAGCCCTCATAAAAACTCACCTGCCTGTATCTATCTAGTAATCCCGAAAACACTGATTGCCTTGTTCAGGTGTGTTTAATTAGGGTTGGAGCTAAACTCTGCAGGACAGTGGCCCTCCAGGACCGAAGTTGCCTATCCCTGTTCTAATTAGTTGAGATAGTGAATTGGTGTTTTTTTTTTTTTAAATGTGAGCCAAAATCATCACAATTAAAAGAACCAAAGACTTAAACTACTTCAGTCTGTGTGCATTGAATTTAATACACAAGTTTCACAATTTAAGTTGAATTACTGAAATAAATGAACTTTTCCAGGACATTCTAATTTATTGAGATGCACCTGTACAGTAGACCAGGGATCTCCAACCCTGCTCCTGGAGAGCTACTGTCCTACAGATTTCAGTTCCAACCCTGCTCCAACACACCTGTCTGTAATTATCAAGTAGCCCTGAACACCTTGATTAGCTGGTTCAGGTGTGTTTGATTGGGGTTGGAACTGAAATCTGTAGGACAGTAGCTCTCCAGGAGCAGGGTTGGAGACCATTGCAGCATACTATAATTTTCTTTCAGGCCTTGCTGTCTTTACAGAAGGTATTCTGTTCCAGCCTAACTTCAGGCTCATTTGACCCCATTATTTTATCTGCACTTTGATTGCACACACTAAGATAAAAATGTTGTCATATACAAGTAAAATCAATAATATATTTGACATATAGAATGTCATTACAATTTTTCTGTCTTTGTCCAAATACATTCTTGTTAATTAGTATTATTTGTGCATTAATTCTTCAGTAAGATAAAAATGCATAGCTATTGCATTGTTTGCTATTGAATTAGTTGAGAGGGATTAAATTAAAAGCATTAAATGAATCAATTACTGATGATTTTAATAATATGTTTTGTATTTTTATAATGTCTGAAAATCTTTTTTATTATGGGTGGAACTTTTCCTGTGATCTCTGACTGACTGTGTGTTTGGCCGACACATATTCTTAAATTTGTGTGTATTTCAGCTCCAGATCAAGTCTTTGTTATCAGGATCTTGTGTTGATTGAGAATTATTAACTTTGCATATACCCTAAAACTCATATGGAAATAAATGTTATGGAATCAATCTTGTCATGAATGAAATCTGTGTCCCCTTAACTTCTCAGAAACTCACTCAAGTGAATTGTCTTTTGAAAAGATTGCTTGTTTCGAGCAGGACTGTATCATTCTTTTTGTCTTGCTCGTGAACACAAACAGGTTTTGCCTGTGTGTGTGTGTGCGTGTGTGCGTCTGTGTGTGTGTTGGCCGAGATGTTTTCCTCTTCTTCCTTCCACTGGAGTGAAAGTTACAGCGTCTGTCGTCCGTCATGATGGTCTTGCATCGATGAAGGGGTTTTACACAGGGAATTAAGGGAAAACTGCACTTTAGATCGGTAAGTCGACTTAGAATCTATGTGAGGAAACTTGACCACGTCACTGCAGTACATAATTCTACTTTTTTTGTTGCTTGGCAGTAGCGTATGTTTTCTAAACTTGGAGAGCTCCACGATTCGCATCTACACAATCTCGCGTCGATTCTCACGAGAGAGAAAACATGTTTGTGATTAAGTTATCAATCGATGATTTGTATTTAAATAAATAAAAGAGAAAAAAAATGACGAGTTCAGCCCATAAATGGTGGTCTCTCTGTTGTTGCGACACACCCAGAGGTTGTTGAAGCAGATGAGAGATTGTTACTCGAGCCATTGAGATTAATTCTGAATGACTTTCTGATAACGTACAGGATTCATGCTTTTCGACTGCTTGAAATTATTACAAGTCATATTTGGCTGATATTATAATAGAATTTAAAAGTCCAGAGATATTTTTGCTTGACGTGTTAAATACAATGAATTAAATGTGTCTTTAGACTTGAAATGGACTGGTGAACGTTTATTTTTTTCTTCTGTGTCAGTATCCATGTCGTATTTGAACCCTTCAGACACACGGGGACACAATTATGACTAAAATTTCTACCTTAAATGCATAATGACCATAAATCACCATAACTGATAATAAATAGGCCTACATAAAAAAATAAAACGTTTGTGACCATTTTAACTATTTCTAAATATATAATAAAAAGGTGTAAATGAATGAATTAATATCATAGCATGATATTATGAGTTGTCCTACATTTATTTGTAGTTTTAGGATATAAATGTAACATTCGATTTCTGGGTTTTTGCTACATTTATAGATTGATTAAGTAATATTCATTCTTATTGATTTGGATGTCACTGAGTGACTATAAATAGCCTAAATAAATAGCATTTAATTACTCAAAAAAAAAAAAGTCATCATTGAAACAGACAATGGGTTATGTTTAAAAAATCTAAGAAACAAAGGCTTCTTACATGTTTCTACTTATGTGAGCAGTCCTTTTTTAATTCAAACTAATTTTATGGGTTTTTTTTTTTTTACATTTTGTTATTTTTGTTTGTTTGTTTGTTTATATAAAAATGTGTGCATTTACAAAAATCCAGCCACATGTTTGATTCATGTTTAATGTAACTGTGGAAGAAAACAGAGTGGTTGCCCTCACATAGAATTAATGTGCATCACCATTTTTCTGGTGTTAATTATCCTCTTAACTCTGTCTGCATTGGTGCAGGTGTAAATATGGCTCATCGTTCCCAGTGCTCCTCTGCCGGGGACAATTCCCTGGATCCCAACTACCTGCCCCCTCATTACCGTGAGGAATACCGAATGGCGATTGATGCCCTGGTTGAAGCTGACTTGGAGGGCTACTATGGGTTTCTTCAGGAAGCAGATGTGGTTGATTTCTTATCCCGTTCAGAGATTGAGTATATCAAACACATAGTGCAGGCTCCACATCACGCCGCCCAACCAGAGAGGAGATACATGGCTGAAGATGTAGATGGCTCTTCTGACACTTACTGGCCGGTACATTCAGACCATGATGCTCCGAGCCTTGACTTAGGCTGGCCACAGCAATACAGATTTATTGGACCCACTGAGGTCACTACATTGGTGAACCCCTCTGACCCCGAGATGCCCAGTATCAAGGAACAAGTCCGCAGAATGATCAAGAATGCACAACAAGTGAGTTTTGCATGCTGTTCAAGTGCAGGAATAAGATATTATTAGTGCATGACAGAAGTCAGTAAATACAGACTGTCTTCCCTTATTGCTCAGTGATTTTAATCGCTTTGGTACTGTTTTCACAAGTGAGCAGTAAGAGCAAACTGTAAGAGTAAGAGTACAGCAAACTGATCACACTAGTTTCACAGCTGGCCTTTCATTCTAAACTTGACATAATGACAGCTATTATGCACTCATTAGGGTTGTAATATATAATGAGAACTTTGGTTTAATTGGCAAACACAACTGTATTAACTTATTTCAATAATAACTTATAACTTCCAGTTAATTCAACTGCAAACAATACAAGTTTCTTGTTTGAGTTTGCCTAAAGGCGCTAAATGAAAAATGCAGATTTTATGCCAAATATGTAATATCATAATAGTTGGTATGATCGGTGATGGCATGAGATGACATATAATTACATGTACTGTTGCCTAGAGTAATGCCATTAACAGTATGCCTATGTATTGTAAAAGTATCATGCATATTGTGCAGGCTTCTTTTTTCTCCCTTTTATTAGACTGAATTCACAGTTGAGGCAGTTTGAGTTTCAGATTGTTTTTTTTGTTTTTTTTACTTTGGGAGTCTCTTACATGAACTTTTGCCGAATGTAAAATAGACTGGGCCATCATTGTTGACAATGTGGCAAACCCAAGTCTAAGTAAACATAAAAGTAGACAGTCTTTCCTGTCCTCCACCTCTCTTCATCTGATAGCGACCTCTTTGTCATTTACTGTATAAAACTGAAACTTGTTTTGATATCATGTCATGCAGTGCATAATGTTTTTCTATGAGTACTATATTTTTTATTTCTTGTTCTAGGTTATTGCTGTGGTGATGGATATGTTTACAGATGTTGACATCTTTGCTGATATCCTTTGTGCAGCGACACGTGGTGTGGCTGTTTATGTTCTTCTTGATGAACTGAATGCTCACCATTTTGTTGGGATGGTGAACAACTGTAGGGTCAATCTGGATGAAATAAAAGTAGGTACTTTTCATAGGTTTTTATATATATTTAAGTTGTGTAGTCCTTAAGAGAGTTTTTTTATAGCTATTTTCCAATGATTTATAGATTTACTACTTTATATAATTTTCTCAAAATCAGCATATATATTAATGGCCTTAGTATTATTTTTTTCCAATGAAACAGAAATATCATGTAAATTATAGAAATATAATTTCCTAAAATAAAAATAATAGGAAAGTACTGTTGCATACATATTTTGCGTATTTTTTATGAACAATATATGTGAGCATTATTAAGACTGTTTTTACCATTAGATGGTAGAATTTAAAAGACATGTAATATTTGGTTGTTTTAAATTAGTACAAATTAATTTATATACTTTTCACTTGCAGTTCATGCGGGTAAGAACTGTGTCTGGCAGTACCTATTACTGCAGAACAGGAAAGACCTTTAAAGGTCAGATGATGGATCGCTTTATTCTGGTAGACTGCAGGGCTGTTTTAAGTGGTAACTATAGGTAGGTACATTTTATCTTTTGACAGTTAATTGCAAACCATAAAAATACCTTAAATGTGTTTTAATATGTGTTGATCAATATATTTTCTCACTTTGTGTTGCAGCTTCATGTGGTCTTTTGAGAAGATACATCGCTGTCTTGCTCATCTATTTCTGGGACAGCTTGTGACCACCTTTGATGAAGAGTTTCGGATTCTCTTTGCCCATTCCGAGCCACTGGTTGTTGAAAATGTTTTGGCAAATATGCCACACTATGGTGGTGAACCTGAAAGCGACTACAGCACAGAAAAGATCCACATGTTTAACAGACAATATCCAACTATGGGCATGGAATGGGCTGGACGTACAACAGAAGATCATTTGAAATTGGGTTACAAAATGTTACCCTTTAGGAGTGAATCCATCCACAGTGCAACAGAAGCAAATCCCTCTGTTCAAAGGCACATGAAGCTGCATGCTGCCCATCAATATAGAGGGGACCAACAATTTATAGAGCATGGAAGGCAAATAAGAGGACCAAATAAGACAGTTGGCTTCAAAAGACATAGCTATGGAAATATAACTGATTATGAATACATGCCTCCTCAAAACCATCCAACAATGAGAGGAAACCAGTACATGGAGGGAGCAATGCCACAGGGCGGCCACTTTGCAAGGGAACCACATATTTACCAGGGAGCTGGATTACAATCTGGTTATGACATGTATGGAAGGTTTAGAGGCCAAGGCCAACACATCGATCAGTTTTCAGGGCCTGTCTACCCTCATGAGGGAGATGAAGCTGAACCACCTGGAGCTTATGACCATATTCAAAGATACCTGCAGTCTCAACCTGCTATGGAGGAAGGACATGGTCCAAGAAATGTATTGCCACATATGCAGTCCAATCTCAAGAGACATAGCATGGGACAGTCTTATACATGTCAGACCTCCCCAACACAACCAAACCAGCCAGAACAAAAACGTTTTCTCAGTGTAAACCGCAAACCACAGGATGTGAGTCAAAAGCAAGGCCTGCGGGACTGGAGGATCAACTCATACCTCAGTGCAAATGATGATGCAGGAGAGCTGGATTTAGCTGAACTTGAAGGATCCACTGCATGTGATGACATTCCATGTTTTATGCAGGAAGCTCCTTGTGGCCCCATACGTGCTGAAATTAGACCTGGAAATAGAGAGTTTAACAGGATACCTTCACCTAGGGAAAATCCCACGTTTTTCAAAATTCAAAATGATTCTATTATGCCTGGCAGTTTAGCTAATCCTCCATCTGATTTATCACAAATAAATATCATAACAACACCTGCATCAACTTCAGAGTCTTCTTGCACCACTGAGGGTGACAAAGCGGAGGAGACGCAGAATAGAGAACCTAAAGAGACTAACCGGAAAAATGAAGAGTTTCTCAAAAGGAAACCCAACCGACCTGTCCAGAGGAGTTCCAGACTGAGACACTCGCTGATATTCAGTTCAAATCTGGAACTGAATAGTGCAGAAGAGATGAAAGATACTGCTGGAGAAAAAGATGGGGATGAAGCTTCAAAACTTTCAGCTCGTGTGTCACAAATCTTAGATAAAAGGAGGACTGGCTCTGCATTTCAACCATTTCAGTGGAGCAATTTTGTAAAGTCAGCCACATTTGATAACTCCACCTCAGAGTCTGCACAACCTCAGGATGAACTGAACAAAATGGGTGAAAATTCTGATGTAGATAAGGTTGAAACCTGCCAAAATATTCGAAAGAATTCATTAAAGAGTGATCTGCAAGAAAAAGGTCTGCCTCAAACAGTTCCTGAAAAATCTAGCCAAAGGGATGAATGTCCATCTAATTTATCGCAAAAGCCATCTTCTTTCATAGATATGAATGACCCTGACTATAGACTGAGGTATTTCAAAGAGTTAGCAGCCAAACGCAAACTTGCAGCAGCAAAGGCTTCTCAGAGCAATCCGATGAAAGCCACCCAAAAGTTTTCTCTACCAGAGAAACCTTTAGCTACTGATGCAGATAAAAAAGGCCCTGTCTTCAAGACCCCAGAAACTCCACTCAAGTCAAAAAATACCCCTGCCACAGTAACAGAGATCAAAGAGACCTATAAAGACACCAAATGTGAGGAATCGAGTAAAGACATCCTACATAGAGCCACCGATGCTGAAAAAATTAGATTTAAGAAAAAACTTGCAGAAGAGTCTGGCTCAACTTTAAAAAATTTCAAGGGAGACATTGATCAAGCTCTAAAACCTGTTGAAGGGGCAAGAACAGTATCTACAGCTAAAAACCAGACACCCCCCATTTTAAACATTTTTTCACAAAAGCCTGCCTGTGCCTTACAAAATCAAGTAGATTCTGTTGCATTAGATACTACCTCAACAGAATCTGGTCTCAACCAATATCATATTCCTAAAGAAACAGATCCCTCCCATGCCTTTCTGACTGAGAGTTGTCTGCCTGTAAAGTTTCCACAGACAAAGTGTGTGTCACCGCTATGCACCACTTCAGATGAGGGAAGTCTACCTGCAAAAGAATCCCAAATTCTTGCACAGAGCCTACCCAATATTTCTAGCGCATGTTCTGATACTTTGGCTCTTGATTCTAATTCAGCAGCAAATCTTGCAATTGTAGATACTTGTGAACCTTCAAAAAATGACCACAAAGACACAGTTCCCTCCCCAGCATTTTCTAAAACTGGAATTAGTTCCACCGAACACCCCACTGCAATAAAGGCAGACTCTTCTCAACACCTCAGTGAAACTGGGGCAGATTTTTCTAGACGCTTCACCGCTGTAGGGGCAGAACCATCTACAGCAGAAAATGTGCATTCCCAACACCATTCTCAACTAACTCCTGCATCTAAAACAGACTGTTTTCAACAGCCTACTGCAGTGAGGAAAGACTTTTCCCTGCACCCCACTGCTACAGAATGTAGAACTTCACAAAACCTCCCTATTACAAAAAAACCTGATTCTTTCCAACAGCCAACTGCAGCAGAAAGTGAATCGTTTTACCACTTCACTACAATTAAAGCAGCCTCTTCTCAACAGCCTACTGAGACAGGAGAAGACTCTTCTCAGCCCCCCATTAAAACTAGGACAGACTATTGCCAACAATCCAGTGGAGCAGAAAGCGAAGACTCTGAAATACACACTGCAGTGCAGACAGACCCTACTACAACAAGAAATAAATCATCCCAACAGTACTCTGCAGTAACCTCAGACTTTTCTAAACACACAACACCACACTGCACAAAAAATTCAGAACACCTACAGGTCCACAGAATCACTCTAATAATAGAAAACATTCAACTGCAAAAGACTCTGTGCAACACCATGTGGCAAAAGAAAGTAAACATTCCCATAAACCCACTGCATCAGATACACAACACTTCGTGCAGCCAAATGCTCCTGCTGCAACCTCTTCAAAACATTCCAGTGCAATGGAGATAGACTACTCCCAGCAGCCCACTTCGACAGCCACATACTTTTCTCAACACCCCACTGCAGCAGCCACAGATTCTTCTCAGCAACCCATTGCAAAGGAGACAGACTCTTCTCAAAAGCCTATTGCAATGGAGACATACACTTTTCAGCAGTCCACTGCATCAGTGGTAGACACCATCAAAGAGCTAAGTGCATCAGAGGCAGACACTCCCCAGTCCCACACTTCAACAAAAAGTGACCTTTCCACAGAACCTTTTAAACAGTTACCTTTATTGGGAGCAAGCTCTTCTCAACAGCCCACTGCCATAACCACAGCTTCTACACAGCAGCCAACTATAACAATCCCAGACTCTTCAGACACAGACTCTTCCCAGCAGCCCACTGCAGCAGAGATAGACTCTTCCCAGCAACCTGCTGCAACAGAGACAGGCTCTTCCAGGAAGCCGGCTGCAGCAGACAAAGACTCCTCCCAGAAGTCCACTGCAACAGTCACAGACTATTCAGACACAGATTCTTCCCAGCAGCCCACTGCAACAGTCAAACACTCTTCAGACACAGACGCTTCCCAGCAGCCCACTGCAGCAGAGATAGACTCTTCCAGAGAGCCCACTGAAGCAGACACAGACTCCTCCCAGAAGTCCACTTCAGCAGGCACAGACTCTTCCCAGCACCCCACTGCAATAGAGATAGACTCTACCAGGAAGCCAGGTGCAGCAGACAAAGACTCCTCCCAGAAGTCCACTGCAACAGTCACAGACTCTTCAGACGCAGACTCTTCTCAGCAGCCCACTGTAACCGTCACAGACTCTTCAGACACAGACTGTTCCCAGCAGCTCACTGCAACAGTCAAAGACTCTTCAGACACAGACTCTTCCCAGCAGCCCACTGCAACAGTCACAGACTCTTCAGACACAGACTCTTCCCAGCAGCCCACTGCAGCAGAGATAGACTCTTCCCAGCAGCCCACTGCAACAGAGATATGCTCTTCCAGGAAGCCGGCTGCAACAGACAAAGACTCCTCCCAGAAGTCCGCTTCAACAGGCACAGACTCTTCAGACACCGACTCTTCTCAGCAGCCCACTGTAACAGTCACAGACTCTTCAGACACAGACTCCTCTCAGCAGCCCACTTCAACAGTCACAGACTCTTCCCAGCAGCCCACTGCAACAGTCAAAGACTCTTCAGACACAGACTCCTCTCAGCAGCCCACTGTAACAGTCACAGACTCTTCAGACACAGACTCCTCTCAGCAGCCCACTGCAACAGTCACAGACTCTTCCCAGCAGCCCACTGCAACAGTCAAAGACTCTTCAGGCACAGACTCCTCTCAGCAGCCCACTGTAACAGTCACAGACTCTTCAGACACAGACTCCTCTCAGCAGCCCACTGCAACAGTCATAGACTCTTCCCAGCAGCCCACTGCAACAGTCAAAGACTCTTCAGACACAGACTCCTCTCAGCAGCCCACTGCAACAGTCACAGACTCTTCCCAGCAGCCCACTGCAACAGTCAAAGACTCTTCAGACACAGACTCCTCTCAGCAGCCCACTGCAACAGTCACAGACTCTTCCCAGCAGCCCACTGCAACAGTCAAAGACTCTTCAGAAACAGACTCCTCTCAGCAGCCAACTGTAACAGTCACAGACTCTTCAGACACAGACTCTTCCCAGCAGCTCACTGCAACAGTCACAGACTCTTCAGACACAGACTCTTTCCAGCAGCCCACTGCAACAGTCAAAGACTCTTCCCAGCAGCCCACTGCAACAGTCACAGACTCTTCAGACACAGACTCTTCCCAGCAGCCCACTGCAGCAGAGATAGGCTCTTCCAGGAAGCCGGCTGCAACAGACAAAGACTCCTCCCAGAAGTCCGCTTCAATAGGCACAGACTCTTCAGACACCGACTCTTCTCAGCAGCCCACTGTAACAGTCACAGACTCTTCAGACACAGACTCTTCCCAGCAGCCCACTGCAACAGTCAAAGACTCTTCAGACACAGACCCTTTCCAGCAGCCAACTATAACTGTCAGAGACTCTTCAGGCACAGACTCATCCCAGCAACCCACATCAACAGTCACAGACTCTTCAGACATAGACTCTTCCCAGCAGCCCGCTGCAACAGAGATAGGCTCTTCCAAGAAGCCGGCTGCAGCAGACAAAGACTCCTCCCAGAATTCCACTTCAACAGGCAAAGACTCTACAGACACATACTCTTCTCAGCAGCCCACTGTAACAGTCACAGACTCTTCAGACACAGACTCTTTCCAGCAGCCCGCTAAAACAGTCACAGACTCTTCAGTGACAGACTCGTCCCAGCAACCCACTGCAACAGTCACAGACACTTCAGGGACAGACTCTTCCCAGCAGCCCAATGCAGCAGAGATAGACTCTTCCAGAGAGTCCACTGCAGCAGACACATACTCCTCCCAGAAGTCCACTTCAGCAGGCACAGACTCTTCCCAGCAGACTGCTGCAACAGAGACAGATTTTTCCCAGTCCACTGTAAAAGACACAGACTCTTTCCAGCAGCCCATTGCAACAGAGGTAGACTCTTCCAGAGAGCCTACTGCATCAGACACAGACTCCTCCCAGACATCCACTGCAACAGAAACAGATTCTTCCCCTGAGCCCACTGCAGCAGTCACAGACACTTCCCAGAAGTCCGCTTCAACAGTCACAGACACTTCCCAGAAGTCCACTGCAACAGAAACAGATTCTTCCCCTGAGCCCACTGCAGCAGTCACAGAGACTTCCCAGAAGTCCACCTCAACAGTCACAGACACTTCCCAGAAGTCCACTGCAACAGAAACAGATTCTTCCCCTGAGCCCACAGCAACAGTCACAGATTCTTCTCAGCATTCCATTGTAACATACACCGACTCTTCACAACAACCCACTGCTAGAGTCACAGACTCTTCAGACACAGACTCTTCTCAGAAACCTGCTGCAACAACCACAGACTACTTCCAGCAGTCCTTTGCAACAGAGACAGACTCCTCCCAGCAGCACGCTGCAAAAGAGACAGACTCTTCCAAGACACACACTGTAACAGCCACAGACTCTCTCCAGCTGTCCATTCCAACAGAGACTGACTTGTCCCAGCAGCTCACTGTAACAGAAAGTGAATTTTCCCCAAATCCCACCAAAACAGAGACAGACACTTCCAAACATCCTATTAAAACAGAAAATGAATCCCTTCAAGACATCACTGCAACAAAATCTGACTGTGTGAATGCGAAAAAAGATGATAACTTATCCGAAGCCTTTAGCAAACTAATACCCATTCTAGAGGCTAACATTACTCAAAAAGACCATAGCATATCTCAAAATCCAGTCATCACAGACTTAAATTCCCCAGCTGAACATTCCCAATCTGATACCGTTACACCTTGTAATAGCCAAGTGGAACTAAACCAAACACAAGGATGTATAACTCGTACAGTAAAAGACACAGATAATGGTGCTTTAACTAGTCTTGATTCAATGGAGGTGAGCTCAACTCAGCCTCAAGGTTCACCAGAACCTTGCCTGTCCTCGGATGAGATCAACTCAACTCAGGGAATAACACAATTACAGTCTAACTTATCATCAAATCCTATGGAACCTAGCTATCAAAAAGACTCAAAGCCTGAGAAAACAGATGAGCACCATAAATCTGACACCATTACAGAGCAAACTCAGAGTCATGATACTTCAGCTATAGATTCAGGGCCTCAGATAGAAGTTTATACCGCAATAGACTCTAACGGGGTTGATAAAATTAAACCAACAGCACCAGAGGTAGAAAACACTGTGACTAAAATTACAGAGGTGTCAGAAAAAACACATTTGACTGTTCACAGTAATTCAGAAAACCAGTCTTCTGTTGCAGAGAATACAAATTCGAATGTGTCTGCCCATCAGACATCTACTGAAAATGTTATCTCTTGCAGCAACCTTAGAGATGACACTAAAGTTCTTTTAGAGCAAATTTCAGCAAAGAACCAACGCAGATCTTCCCTGTCCAAGCAGAGTCTTGCTGCACCCAATGAAGCCAAAAAGGCTGAGGTTAGCTCTGCAGATAAATTATCAAGTTGTTCAGGAAGGCCCTGGTCCTCCAAGACTACACCAGAAGAGCGGGAGATGTTACTACAAAAAATGGAGCAAATGCGTAAAGAGAGGAAGGTCTACAGCCGTTTTGAAGTATGTTGTTGAGTTTTTTTTTTCATATAATTTCAAAATTTATGAAAATATCATCTGTCGCATAGTTTCAGTGTCCGAAAGCACAATATCCGGAAGACTGATGTTCAGTGTTTAAATGTAAATTTACATTTCCTTACATTACTCAAGCATTTGTTTTTGGTATTTTCACAGGCCTCATGAATTAACCCATTGGAAGAGGGGCTCCACTGATGAACAATAAGAGGGAAGCGATTTTGTCTTAGCTCATAACTGTGAACCTGCACAAACTTGGATTGAAGTGTTTCATAACTTCTGATTATACCAAAGAGTACTGCCTATATTGAGAGAGTGGAAATCCCTGCAGGGCTTAACAAGCTATGCAGATGATCTGCATGACAGAAACTTTACCAGCTGGAATAAGCTTTTGATAGGGCAGGGATTTCTTTATGTGTATATAAATAATATAGCTGTGAAACACATTTCTAAATATATTGTAGTCATTGGGAGTTTCTAAATATATTGTAGTTATTGGGAGTTCTATATCTAGAAATTATGATCTGTTGTAAATACTGTAAATATAGAGTTGTTTACCTAACAAAAACAAGGAGTTTATTAAAAATGGAGCTGCCACAGACAGAGCATGTGAGCGATGTGGAGTGGGGAAGGAGTTGCATGATATTGCCAGGAGCAAGGAGCAGGTTTTCTGAAAGACTCCAACATCGTTCTGATACTGCTCCAGCATGTTAACAGAGTCAGACTATTGTTCGTGTTTCAATACAGCATAAAACTTTGCTCCACATATTTTTTTTATTATTTTTTCATTTAATATAGGTATTTTGTGCCCAGATGTTTTTCATTGATATTAAAAACCAACACTGAAAGAACTTCATAGTGGATCAGTAACTGGCCACACATATTTCTGTGTAGTGAACTTGAAGCAGTGAGCAGCAGGAAACTGAAAACATGGAACAAAGTGGAGCTGGAGCAAAATGATCACATGATGCTTTGAGGAGGGAAAAGGGAAATTGTTCAATCATACGATCTGACGAGAGAATAGAAAAGGACATTCCACTAGATGATTAATTTAAGTGTTTACTAGTCCATCAGTTGATTGTGTAAACCAAAGATATGCCACTGTAAAATACATTCTGTTGGTCTATGTTGATGCACAATGGAAACTCCTAAAGCATGTTTTTGAGTCCACATATTAATGTGTATAACATGCAGCACCTTTTACTAAAAGGAGTTTCTCAATATACCAAATTGATACAATAATGTGCAATATTATGAATTTGGGATGAAATATTGATTTATTTAAATTGTGAAATCTGTTTGTCAACATTTGTCAGTATATTAAGACTTACATCTGTTTTTGATGGAGGTTCTCATAAGCTACATGTGTAGAGAACCAATAATGTCTGTTACATGTTCCAACCTGTTCCAAAAGTTCTGTTTGAATCATGTTTAGAGCAAAATGAGTACTACACTGATATAAACTAAAATAAAACTGGAACGTAAGCCATGTTCTTCAAATATTAATATCTCAAATGTGTGTTATGTGCTTTTGTCAGAACAGTTATGAAACCAAATGATTAGTGGGAAGGAATTTATCACAGACAGAATTTTTTTTTTTTTTTTATTAATCTTCTGATGAAAGAATAGTTTACACAATGTCTGTTTTTTGTTCAATCTGTTATCATTGCCCTTACGGTACCATTATGTGTGTTTTATATGGGAACAAACTGATAGTTGACTCAAAAAATAAAAAGTCTGTTATCATTTACCTTCATGTCATTCCAAACCTATGTGACTTTCTTCTGTGGAACAGAAAAAAAACAAGTGAAACATGATAAATGATGACAGTAAATGGGTGCTATAGACCATGTTACAACATGGAAAATACTTTTATAGAGAGTATCACCTTTAGAAAAAAACGTAAGCGTGTTTATATGACATCACTGATCTTTAATTAGCTACTCCGGCAGGTTTGAGTCATGCTGCAAAAATGTGAGCCATGCAGTTATGCTTAAATTAAACCAAATTACAGAACATAGTTTTTTTTAGCCTGTGATATTTAAAAATGTGTTGCATAATTGTGCTTGGAGTGAAAAAAAAAAAATACTTAGTATGTATGACAAATCCAGAAAAACACAAGGCCCTTTGTGAGTATTTGCACTTTTATAACACCATGTCAATTTAGGCTAATCTCTCAATATAAGCTTTATTCTCATAAATCTGAATTAGTTCCCCTTGGCATTTCTTAAAGTCTCCTGCAGCTGAGTGGGGAACTCAGTTCATGGTGATGAAATTTGTATTTCAGCAACAGACTGTGACTGCAGACATGACTGGCATGTTGAAGAAATTTTACCACATAGTTGCTTTCAGCTGGTATATCTTTGTCATTCAGTCTGTTTATGCAAAACGAAACTCAGATAAACCAGCTGGGATGTTTGTCTATGGCGGACCCTGGAAATACCTCACATTTTTAAACCTGGTAAGGTGTCACCCTTGTGAGGACACTTTTAAAATTGTTCTGATAGACACACTACTAGAGGTTTCTTGTAAATGTTTCATTTCTCAGGTCTTGCAGATAGTGTTTTTTGGACTGGCATCTGTGAATGACCTTCAGCCTGTGGGGAAAGGCTCCAAAACATCACTTCTCTGCCTCTGCAAGGACTTGCTCTTTTCTGTCTTTGCGTTTCCAGTGGGAATGGTGAGTTTGGATATTACTCTGTCTTTTTTTTTTACCTGCTATAATAGAAAACAGGTGCCTAAACTGATGCAGGCTAATAAACAGTACTGTTTTGTGTATTTAATATGCTTCACGTGCACGAAAATCTATTGTGCCAATGATGTAGAGATTAGATTAGTATACACTCCTAGAAAAAAAAAAGGTCCATGGTTCATGGGGTGGTGCCTTTTCAAAAAGTACACTTTTATATTTACCCCTAAAAGATACATATTAGTCCCTTAAAGGTACATTTAGCCTAATATCTATCAAGGTAAAAAGTACTACCTGAAGTCTACATTTTATTAGTCTACCTTTAAAAGTGTACCGCCTCAGTGACAGATTTTGTACCTTTTTCCCCTGAGTGTACAGTTCAGGTGTCTGAACAAATGTTGCTCAGTATTGTTTTCAGGATCATTATTCTGATTTAAAATAGAATTAACCAAACCATAAATGGTAAAATCAAATTTGTATGTTCAAATTAAATTCAATATGCTGTACAGTGGCAGCACTTAAAGGTCTTTAAAAGAATACCATAGTTCTGCCATGGTACTCCAATGGTGATTGTTTGGTACTCTTTTTGTTAATAACTACAGCAATAAAAAGAAATGGGATATTTCAAGAATCAAAGATAAGTGGATCTGTATCTTCACTTACTGCTGTTGAATAGAGTCTATCAGAACCCATTAAATGCTGCTTATCTAGATAGACATTTATTAGACATTTAGATTTAACAGAAATGCATAGAAATGTAACCAATGAATTTGTACCATCTACTGGTGATTAATGGTAATAACGCTTTTTTAATGCATATAGTAGTGATGCATAAGATTGAACACATATCAGTTCTTCACACTTTAATAAGTAGTTACCTTACAATTGTGTGCATCTTATTATTATTGTTATTTTTTATTTTCGTTGTTTTAATTTGTAGTTCTGATGTTTTGGCTGATTTTTGCCTATGATCGACAACTGGTCTATCCAGCTTCAATGGACAGCCTCTTCCCTCCATGGATGAATCACGCTATGGTTTGTTCTCTATAATGTATGATACATTTAAAAAAAGTTAAATAATCTTCCTTCACAATTAAATTGACCTTTTGATCCATAGACTGACTAATACGGTGACTTTGTATGCTTGACTCGTAGCACACTCTTGTTCTTCCAATCGTGTTTGGTGAGATCCTGGTGGAGCCACATATCTATCCTAAAACAAAGAATGGTTTGGCTGCTTTGGGATTTGTTAGTGTTGCTTACTCAGGATGGTGAGTTATATCATGTGCTAGTTATGAAACTATTTGCCATCAACACTAATACATTTTCTCTCTCTCTTTTAGGGTGGTTTGGGTGTATCTGACGGTGGGAATCTGGGTTTACCCTTTACTGGGGATGTTCAGCAGCTCAGGATTGACCGTCTTCTTCTTTTATAACATGCTTGTGCTGGCGCTGCTGTACTTACTGGGACAAACTTTGAACCGTAAAGTTTGGGGTAAGAAAAAAGCAGAATCATGTTTCTGAGTCTTATTTTCATTATATATTTTTATCTATTGGAATATCTGTGAGAAATGTTGTAGCAGCTACAGTATATAAATACTTAACCAATACCAATATACTAATTAATATTTCCTTTACTCTTACAGGGAAAGAACATCCAAAATTAACAAGAACATGATGACACATGATTCCTGTAAAGGTGTTCTGGTGAACTGGCCTTATGAATATCTGATATGAACCATTCCAAGTGATTTGAGTGGCGTCAGTGCAGATGTCTGATGCTGCTCATTTATAATAAGTACACTTGCATTATCATAGTTTTGTGTGTGTGTGTGTGTATATATATATATATATCTGTGACCACTTCTGCTAATGTAAATTTGAAACTGCAATATGTATCTGATGTTATAGACATTTCTGGGAACTTGCACTGATGATGAACATTTATTGAACAAATTAAAATTAAAAACTGCATAAGTGTAAAATGTAATATATATTATAATATAATAATATAGTAATAATATATTTATTTCATACTAAATATAGTTCAAATCTATTAACATATACACTGACATACTGTATTCAAGACTTACTAATATAAAAATTATAATTACATTTTATTTGGAGTAGTTGTGCAAAATGCAAATTTTTTAATATTAAGCCTAAAATGGGTTTTAATGTCACTGTTTACGAGGATTGTATAATATTTGAATAATATCAGTCTTTAAATGCAAGATATTTAAATGTGCCTAAAGTATACTTGCAACAGTTCCAATATACTTCAGTATATCTTTAGTTGGAATTCAACACTCCTTCCACCCAATTAAAACAAACTAAAAACAACCTATTTATCACTAATTTAGCATAACATAAATATATCAGTCAAAAATTCAAAAAAGGCTGTAATCTGCTGATTGGTCAGTTTGAATGTCTCACATTTGGTTTTTAGTCACATGGTCAAGGAAGGGATAAAAGAAGACTGTAACTGTTGCTCTTGTCTCTTTCTCTTTGCTGACTCTTTCTTTTGCTGACTCTTTTCTTCACTGGAGCTTTCTGCGTGAGGCTCTGCCTTCTCTCCCTCTTTTTCTCCCTCTCTCTACACCCCCCCCCCCCCCCCCCCTTCTCTTTCTCTCTCAGGTAATATTTTTACATACATGCTGGGCACAATTAACTGTCTATGTTTTACCAACCTTCATCTATTTTGTAACCAATTCAAGTGTAACCATAACAAAATACTGTTATTAAACCACTTCGATTATAAATTATGTGCTAACTAGTCTTGATTCAATAATAACTTTGAAGTGCTGCCTATTGCAATACAATATAGTCACTTAATAGCAACGCTTTCCCACAAATTTAGCTATTGTAACTGTGCTTATTTCTGTCGTTGGTATAAGTGGCAGTGGGTGGCAATAGACAAGAAATGTACAGTTTTATACCATTGTGCTCATAACGTTTATTAAGTCATTCAGCAATCCTTCAGTCTGAACCACTGTAGGGAAACCAGTCTTACAGCTTCATATCTTAAAAACTGAATTGCTTCAGTTCATTTCAGATCTGTCTTTGGAAACTTTGAATTTTGGGTTAGAAATGCCAAATAATTTCTGAACGTTGGGCATATGCTTAATGCATGCTTATCCAAATGTTAGAAACATTCTTAAAATGCCAAATAATTTCTGTACATTGTGCATGTAGGAATATGTTTAATGCATGCTTATCCAAATGTTAGAATCATTCTCAAAATGCCAAATAATTTCTGTACATTGTGCATGTAGGAATATGTTTAATGCATGCTTATCCAAATGTAAGAAACATTCTCAAAATGCCAAATAATTTGTGTGCATTATGCAAGTAGAAATATGTTTAATGCATGCTTATCCAAATGTTAGAAGCATTCTCAAAATGCCAAATAATTGCTGTGCATTAAGCAAGTAGGAATATGTTTAATGCATGCTTATCCAAATGTTAGAAACATTCTCAAAATGCCAAATAATTTCTGTACATTGTGCATGTAGGAATATGTTTAATTCATGCTTATCCAAATGTTAGAAACATTCTCTATCCTAATATTTGTTCTTCTTCATGGGAATTGGTGCTAGCATCGTATAATTTCTTCTTTGTCCATTTCACCGGAGTCTGTCAGAACAGATGATCCAGATGTTTTGGACATCATTTTATGAGAAAGTGCTTCACAGTCTTTTGGCTTGGGAGGACAACAGTCTTTGCCATGTCACATGTTTCCTTGAACCAGTAACCGATGTAAAAGAAGTAACCTTTATCAGGGTTAATGATCAGGGAGCGAAACTCATAATCATCTTGATGACTCTTCCCCTCTCAGGTTGAACTTCCTCTCAGATCTCTGTATTCTTTTATATGGTGCAGAGTGTTTGGATCTGCATCCACCAGCCCAACAGAGAGGAGTCTAATGATGAGGTGAAGTTCCTGATCATTCATTCTCCACTGCAGGAAAACAATCAGATATCAATGTGATCCTTCAGTCAGCAGTAAGAGAACAAGATATATTTTCACATACATAGCCAACTACCTTGTTTATGTAAAGTATATTTTTTTCTTGGAAGGCATTCCCAACTTTGGCATGTATCTGTTTTGGAGACAATACAGTCAATAAACATGTAAGACAACATTCAAACCTCTTTTGAGCAAAACAGCAACATTAAAGCACATAAAAAAGCTACTGAATTTATTGCTTTAATGCAGTTCCAAGATGCTCAATAAAGACTCTTCTCGAACTGCAGACAGTACAAAAACCAAACTAACACATAACATCAGCATTATGTAAGTGTTAACTCCCTCTCCACCTGCTTTTGTCATATATGTTTCTCTTCTGACTAGTTCTGCGCCACCTGCTTCTCCCAACAATAGATGTAATAGCAAGATAATTGTGTATAATTTGCTGCTGACCATCACATCCAGATTAACCAGTTTTGAATTTTTTTTTAAACATTTCCTCTCACCTGACTCAGACCATGTGACATGCACTGGATGATGACAATTAGCCCCAAAGCAATCTGTAGAAAGAAACATTTTAATTTTTATGAAGAATTCAGAAAAATATGTTTGCAAAAAGATCCAAACGGAAGAAGAATGCATAAATGAAAGAGAAACTATACAAATGACACACTCTTGAATATTTAATGCTCCTCAAGGCTGCATTTATTTAATCAAAAATACAATAAAAACAGTATATTGTGAAATATCGTTACAATTAATAAACAATTTTTTTAAATTTTTGTTGTTAATATAATTTCAAATGTAATATGCATAGATACATACATACATATATATATATATATAGATCTGGTGTCCCCTAAAATACTACATGTATATTTAATTGATTTTTAGTTTATATATCCCACACCAAGCACATAGATCTGGTGTCCCCTAAAATACTACATGTATATTTAATTGATTGTTAGTTTATATATCCCACACCAAGCACAAGCATTAAAACATGGTGATAATGCAAAAACCTGGTAAACTTACCCCCACAATGTACAACATGTCCGTTTCTTTGTGTATTCCTCTTGCGTGTCTTTGTCTCTGTTCAGTGCTGTGATTTATAAGAAGCTGAAAGGTCATCATGTGAACAGAACCAGACATGCAGGTTTAACACGTATGTCAAACCTCAGGTGACAACGGCAGACAATCATGAGCTTTCCATACACACTGACAGCTGGAAAATCACACTGACGCACAGTCCTGTGACACAATTCTGGACTACTGACGTTATTTTTAGAGCAACAATTAGACCCCAGTGTTTTTCTTTTCATTAGTAAAGAGGGTTTCATCAGAGGTGATGGCACATATGAAATGTCATTTCTGCAGTCTTACATTCATGTGATCAAAAAGACTGAGAGGTGACGCACAACATTATACAGTACTTTAAGCATCACAAACCAGTCAACAAAGAACTGTTTCCTTATCAAGATGTTGTTTCATTCTGTTACACAATTCTGTAGGTTCTTCAGATCAGCACACTAGTGTAAAGCAGTTGTTTTTCAAAAGATCTTGAGAATAAAAAGTTCTTGACCTACAGGTTTTCTCTAAACTTTTTATTTTTAGAATCACCAAAATAGAGCAAACACCTTACTGTAAATGCTATGATTTTAATGCTTCACATTTTTGCTAGATTATTAAAGTGTTTTTTTTTTTATAGAAAAACTGCTTTTTTCAATCAGAATAAAAGTGAAAGAGATAACTCAGTGTTGGTAAGGTTATTTGGAAATGGAATAGGTTACAGATTACAAGTTACACTGTCTAAAATGTAATAATAAATGTAACTATTTCAGTTACTTAGTTAAATTAATGTAACTGATTAAATGTAATGACTTTTTGATTACTTTTCTAAATTTCTGTTTTCAACTGTTAATCATTTTTAAACATGTAAACCACCTTATAGTAGTGCTCAACACTGATTACTGTCAGACTTTCTAAATCCTTCATCACTTAGATTAAAATAATTTAATTTTAAAACACACCCACCACAAAATCAGACTTACTTTACAATCATTCTGAGCTTAAATACAGATTTAAAATCATAACAGAAAATAGCTACAATACTGTTTTTGAAATAAAATCATCTAACAATGCCTTGGAAAAAACTGTTGATCTTAAAAAAGAAAGCATATACATAAACCCAAGCAGGAAATAAAACAGTTATCGAATAAGCATGTGTCCTGTGTGTACTAAACTCCTGAAACATTTGTTTCTCATATTTTAGAGCAGTCACTGCATTTTATGAAAGTTATCGATTATATCTGTATGTGGTTGTGTGTGAAAATAAATCATAAGTAACCCTCTTTGTAATCATTAACATTTTCATAAGTAACTGTAATTTAATTACACATTTTTTTCTTAGTAACTGTAACTGATTACAATTAGAGTTATTTTGGGTTACACTTTATTTTAAGGTGTCTTTATTACAGTGTAATTATACATTTAAGTACTGAGTAATGTTAAATAACTATATGCTTACTATATGGTTAGGATAAGGATTGGGGTTTAGTTTTGCATGTAATTATGCATCATTTATTGTTATTATAATAGTAGGTACATGTAATGTGTAATAAGGAAGTGTTACCTTATTTTGTAATTAAATTACGTAATTTGTTACATGTAACTAGCCTACTTCCTAACACTGTATATAAATAAATTTAGTGAACATTCGAGAATGAAAGTGTGATGAACGAACTGTTCCTGTACAGAAAGAGAGAAAACAGTGAAATGGTAATAATACAGATGAACAGACTTTAAACCAATAAAACCAGTAACTACCTCTGAACTGGAACAGTGGCTTAATGCTTTCACACACACACACACACACACACACACACACACACACACACACACACACACACACACACACACACACACACACACACACACACACAGGAACGTTGTCATGACAACAGAGCATTTGGTCTAAAACCATTTAGAGCATGTTAAATTCGTTTTAGAAACTGACGTGGAGCCTTTGGTGAATAAATGTAGAAAACCTGCAACATTAAGGAAGTGAAGGAAGAGTTAAAAGGCAAATGGTTTATAAGAGGGATGTAATACAATAACAAATAGTGCACTGATGAAGAATGCACTTTTTTTTTTTTTACATGCATCAATATAATTAATAATCTGAAAGTACAAATCTCCATCAATAGCACACTTTTTAACATTTGATGTGGACAGAATGTAGTTTGATACTGGAAATTAATTTTTTCTTCATTAGCCTTCATAGTTCTCAATGCTTCTTGTTGTTCAATATATAGCAAATCTGAATACATAACAAATAATCTTTAAAATGAACTTTTAAATAAATAATGAGGCAAGTCAGCAGTCATTTCTGCCGTATGGAAAGCTTCACATAATGAGATGTTGACAAGATAAAATATTAATTTTAGCATGTTTGAGTGTGTCTATGGTGGTCGAATCTCAGCAGCTCAGTGAACAGACCATGGGTCACCACCAGAGGGAGGCAAAACACGGAGAGAACCCACAGCGACCATGGGGTGCGTTTCCCGAAATCAACTGCGGTTCATTCCGTCGTTACCAATCGAGGTCAACCGAGCTGGCTAACGATGATTTTGGGAAACGCACCCCAGACCAGTTAAAAAAAAAAAAAAACAACAACAAAAAAAAAACTATGGTTGAAACTCAACCGCAGTCACGTTAGGGAATATCCAATGAGTTACTGTCTGTATTTTAGTTTCATTATTAAGGAGCGTGTATCAAATAGAATCTTTATTGCAATATTTAAATAATACATTAGAAATTTAGTATTAAGAAATTTTGATTAATTATGAAACGAAAAAAATAAATAAATTGAAGTCAAGAAATCTTTTAATTATAGCCTATTTTAAAGGGGAAGAAAAGCACAGACACATATAATTCTTAAAATAAAAATGCATTAACAAAGGTCTAATTTCTTTTAAAAAATGTATACAAAAAATAATCCAATACATACATTATATACTTAGCGTACATAAATACATTTGGTTTTTTCTGAGTTCCATTCGTCATATGCGTGATTCTAAAAGTTTTCTCATCAGATTCGTTTTCTCAAGTCGATGCTTGTCTTTGTGCAAGTGTAATTTTCCATGAAGTAGTCATACTAGCATCAGTTACGGGGAACTCAGGCTGTCATCCATTCAGATTATTTCATTAAATATCTCAAATACGAATTTCCAATAATTACAGGCTCAAAATGAACGATTCCCACTCAAAATTATAAAATATTTCCACTGAAAATTAGAAAAAAAAAAAAAAAAAAAAAAACTTGTTTCCGGAGCATATTTTTACTTGTCTTGTGTGCTTCCTTTTTGAAAAGCGCGTTGTGTGATTGGTCAGCTGGAGCCCATGTAGCCAATCACAGCGCGCCTGCCATGGAGGAAGGAATAAATGCAAGATGGCTCCTCATATAAAACCAGCTGCCTGGCTTCTCTTTTGTGATCAACAAAATTACTTTTCCCCGTCTATTCGATTAAAATACCGTTTTCGGGGAAGTGCTGAGGGCTGAACCGATCTGTACGCTGGCGTAGGTGTTACTCGGCGTCCCCGGGCGCTGCGGGAAATATTTAATAAGCGAGCAGACCGATTTTGAGGCAGTGCGCGAGAGATCGGGCCTGTCCGCGCACGCGAACCTGAACCGAACCCCGCGCCCGGATCCAAACCCGAGAAGCTCATATGGCTGTTTCAAGGTGAGTCTGTTGGATAAAGGTTGATTTGCAAAAGGCAAATGTGTCTCCACAGTTGAATTTTCTCACTCTTAATAACTTATTTTCGTTATATAAATACGTTATAGGTAAATGTATGTCAGTCGAGCTCTTTCTAACGGTCAGTGTTTCAAAATAAATAACGTAATCCTCACAACCGAAGACTGCAGAAGCGGTATAACCTTAAACAAACTGACCTGTCAAATTCTGTTATCTCATGCAGTATATCGTATACTAGCACTGTTTTGTGTGATATTAACGTTACGTGTGCGTTATGAATCCAACAGTTCGTGGTCTGCCATAATAATAATACTTTATCCCGGGAAATCTCCGGTTAATGTGTAAATCCGCGGATGATTAACGTTAGAGGACTAACCCCACGCAGTGTCATTCCTCTCCGGGTTGGGCACTGTCAGTAAATACAGTTTTAACATCCATACTGACTAAAGGCTGCATTAATTTCTCCTAATCCATCTCTTCAGTTGATACAGTAGATTAATGTGGCGTTATATAACGCGTATGACAGGATGGTGTTAGGGAAGCTGCTAGTAGATGTCTGTTTTTACACGTAAAAATTGTTTTTTGGTAATTAAAATGTAGGCAACGAAATAAATTAATAAAAGACCCTCATGGAAAGCATCTGGTCTTCATAAGTCGGGTCGCCCCCTCACGGGCGACGCCACGTTGATCACGTGACCAGCTATTAGTTATAATAAATGCTTCGTAAACAAATGTAATGCATCCAGACCATTAGATAACTATGCATGCCACTGGTGCTATTAGGAGGAGAGAAAAAAAACAGCTAAATGTAAACACAAGCTTTATTTTGCATAGAGAAAACTTTTTTTATTTAACTATATTAAAACTATTTTAGTAATAATGAAACTTCATACACTTTCATGAGATTTTGTTTTGGTTGTCTTTGATCTGAAATCGTTCAAATTCAAGTCAGTCTTATTTGTATTATACTGCTTTTCACAATACACATTGTATCTTCTGTTTGTATATCTTCCAGATGTAGCTATATCTGTATATGTTTGTGTACTCATGCAAATTAATATGTAATACTGTATGAATGCAGATAATGTTGGGTGTACTGTATATCCAACTTTACATACATATCGCTTGGTGATAGTGTAGTTTACATTTTGTGATGATGTAAACAAACAAGCAGTTTTACTTGCTAATTAGCACATTGCTTTGTGACTGTATAAGGTTGGCTTATTAGTATTTGTTAAATGATGCATTTATGTTTTTAAAAAAGACTGTCATATCATGACCCTTGCAACATGTGAAGAAATTTTGCATGCTCGAAATTTAGTGTGATTGTGGCTTCAGTGATGATTTTATAATATTGTACAATTGTTTTGCCAGTCAGACTTTCGTTGTGTTAATTATAGCATCCTGTCTCACTTTCTCCAGGTTGGAACGGCTGTTCATCTTATTGGACACAGGTACGACTCCTGTTACCCGTAAAGCAGCTGCTCAGCAGTTGGGAGATGTTGTTAAGCTTCACCCACATGAGCTTAATAACTTGCTATCAAAGGTGAGTGTTCAGACTAGTAGAATATCTGATTTTTATTTTCTTTTTGACACATCAGACTCATCTAGTAGTTTGTAGTCGTTACAGCAAAAAACACATTTTTGTACTAGCAGGACCTGTTTGTATTTGTACAGGAAGAATGTTTTTTCTAGCATGCAGCGTTCCAGAATGCATGCTTGCCATCTGTTATTCACAATAGGGATGCACGATATTGGATTTTTGCCGATATGCCGATATTTTTCAACTCATTTTGGCCGATACACATATATATCCTTTTGTTTGGAAACCGCACCAAGTCTCTCTTGTGCAGAAATTATAAACTAATTATTTTTAATTTTGGTTGGTTTTTAACAAGAACTTATTTGTTAGAATTAAACAATAATGAAGTTTTTTTTTTTTTTATTTTATTATTCTTTTTTTTTTATAATGACAGTACATTGATGATTTAAAAATAAAAATAAGCCTAAATAAACGATATATTAATCGCATTCTCAGTTTAAATGCAGCTATCCAAAACAGTGACTGTAATCACCATTCAGGCAAAACTTTGCTTCAAGAATGAGCCACACTGCTGACGTGAGGTAATCACTAGCTCACTCTAAGCACATGTGAGTTTATGTATTCCTCTTATCTGCAAGACATATTGGCATAATTTTTCATATCGGGCCGATATTTACATTTAAAGCCATTATCGGCCGATTCCGGTACAGGTCCAATATTATAGTGCATCCCTAATACACAAAGCTCTCATATGTTATGTGAAAATTTGTTATTTGCTTAGACACTCTTGAATGTACATTAAAAAAAAAAAGGATTTTGGCATCATGCTGACACTTTTATCATTACTGTTGCAATAGTTGTAGGTGCTGACTGTCTGTCTGAACTAATGGGTTAACTTTATTACATGCAAAATGCCAGTGTATAGATAAAGATCGGATTTGAAAAACAAATCTGAATTGAACCAAGATTTAGACGTGCAAAACTGAACTGAAAGAATGGCTACACCCTCTTACAAAATGTGATGTGGTGGTATCAGATGGTGTTATCATGGTAGATTGATATGCATCATGGTACTGAATTATTTACATTTCCAAAAATCATGACTTTTTTTTGTACAAATGTTTTTTTTTTTAAAGTGTCATGCAATCCTGTGTGCCTTTAAGTGGTGCTGTAACACCCTCTTTGTATGTTCTTTTCTTTTTTTTTTTAAATGACTGGGTTAATTATTTTAATTGTGAAAAGCTCATAAGATGCTACAGAGGAACTTCTTAACATAAGCTTTGAGGTAAAGGGTTTGGATGGTTAATTATTTGCCTAATGTTTTGTACATTTGATCAAAGCTGCCTGTAGCTGAATTTTAACTCTTTAGATTACTGATCTGTTTCCTTTCCTCTGGGCTCAATAGGTTTTAACATACTTGAGGAGTCCAAATTGGGATACACGAATCGCAGCGGGACAAGCTGTCGAAGCCATAGTGAGGAATATTCCAGAATGGAACCCAGCTCCAAAGCCAAAAGATGGTGAGTTGATTAATCCCAGATTGCATTACTTGAGAACTTGATGTTTTGGGATTTTCTGTCCGATATTTATATAATGGCACGCTGTTGTGGTAACTAGTTATGTAGATTATTTTTGTGTGTCATTTTTATCAAGGCTATTTAATGCAAATCAACGCCAGTTTGATCCTGCAGTGGTATTGAGATGTGGCACGTTAAAAGCTAACAAGATTAAGCTTCTGTCTAATGATTGTCTTGAGCAGAGACAGGGGTCATATGATGCGATTTAAATTTTTCCTTTCTCTTTGGAGTGTTACACACTCTTGGTGCATAAAGAACATCTGTAAAGTTGCAAAGACTAAAGTCTCAAGTCCAAAGAGATATTCTTTATAAAAGTTAAGAGATAACCACTCCTACCTAAAACGGCTCGTTCTAACACGCCCCCACATCTCTACGTCACAATGTGGGAATATTTGCATAATGCCGCCCAAATGTTAATGCAAAGAAAGAAGGCGTAACTTTTATTCCCGCTGTTGCCGCCGGCTCCATGTCGTGGAGACGCTGTGTGTTTTGTTGTGAAAGCGAAGCTGCTTTGTTTGGCCTTCCAAAAGAGGACACAACTAGAAATCAGTCGTTAAGTTGTATTTACAACACTGTTCCAGAACAGTTCAAACCAAATATTCAGAATTGTGCAGCACATTTTGCGGAGGACAAGGACTGTTTCCTGGAAGAGTAGCCTAAAATGCCGGTGTCTGTTTCTATAAAGTGGGGCAATTCTAACTTTGCAAGGATAGTCTAGAAGTAAATTTACATATATAGGATTTACCACTGATGATTCAAACGTGAGTTTTGAGCAGTGTGGTGTAACTGTTAGAGTTTGTTGTTTGTCGTTTCTCTGATCACAAATGCAGACATGGTTTTATGTTTATGCAGCGCGATATGCAACACGTAAAAAGACAGTAGAAGTCGTTATAGTACATATGTATAATAAGTAATATTATGTCCCCACTGGATGCAACAAATGCATCTCTCGTAATGCCTTTAAAATGCATCGTCTCATCTGGGAGCTGGGAGACGGCATCACAGTATGTTAAGGGGTGTAACATTTCCGTCACACGCTTCAGGTATTCAGCCAATCACAATGCACTGGATAGCTGGCCAATCAGAGCACAACTCACTTTCCCTGGACGATGAGCTTTGTAAAAATCGACGCGTTTCAGAAAGGCGGGGCATAGAGGAGAAACAATAATGTACATTATGTGGAAAATGTGTTTTTTGAACCTTAAACCACGTAAACACATTGCATTACACCAAATGCACAAAAAATTTTTCTTTTTAGCAACATCATATGACCCTTTAATGCATGTTGTCTTTCTCAGAGGTGTGTGCAGAAGATATGTCTCCAGAGGACATCTCCTCAGACAGGCTGAGTTTCTACAGGTTTGATATCTCCCGTCTGCTCAAGCACGGAGCATCACTGCTCGGGTCAGCAGGTGCTGAATTTGAGCTGCAAGATGACAAGTCAGGTAGGGTTCTATCTCTCATATGTGTGATAACACTGCAGATTTGTAACGTTCATGCTGTTATTACACTTGTTTGTACTTGGAGTTTGAGGTTTGTTCAATTTATCAACATCAACTCATCATGCACCTTTTGTACTACAGACGTATATTATCTTAAATGCAACTAGGACTAACTAAATGTTGCCTATATGAGCAGAAAATTTTTATAACTCTACATGAAAAAGAAATTTGTATGTTTGGATACGAGTAACTTTGACTGTAATAAGGAAATTAGCAATTATTCATTTGACCAGGGTGTCCACGGGTCCTTAAAATGTCTTAAATTTAGATTTGATGGGTTAAATGTTTTTGGTCACATTACCGCTAAAATATCTTAAGTCTGAGTTATCATTGGACAGACTGAAGATTTTTTTCTTCCACCGCGGTAAGTTATTGCGTCATCAGAAAAAATCATAACAAATTAACCAAAAAACACAAAAAAACTCAGAACAGAGACTCACTCTGTTCGTCTGTTTGTGAGAGACTTCAGAACAAATGAGCGTAACAGCACACAAACTCAGAAGAAACATACTGAGGTAAAAATTGAGAATGTTTAGTTTATTCGCAACATGGTATAGTTAAGTAACACTGACAAGTGAGCTATTTTGCTCAATATTCTCACAATGCAAAAAAAAACATTCAAAACACCTACAGAGTGCATGCATTACGTGAAGTACAGTACAGTGCGCTCTTTCACTGCATGATTCAGTCTGTTAAAATACATTCAGAATGATCACAAATTCAAGACATGGGGACAGAAAATGTGTATATTTATACCACTTCATATAGTTAATCAGTTTCACACAGAAGAGTGAGATTTAAAAAAAAAAAAAAAAATTAATTCCCAAAAATGACCATATACAAACGTAACAATGATTTTTTTTTTTAACAACAGTTCAATAAAGTAGAAGTTTTTAGACACCATATTGACTGTTTTTGCACTATTTCGCCAACAAAAATAATTCCAAACAAAGCCACAGCACTGTTTTATGTCTTTGAGCAACATGACAGCGTTTTGTTCCTGAATGAATCGTCCGTTTAAATGATTCGGTTCAATAACAATGACTCACTTATTAAAAGTGACTTTCTCATTCATTTCAAATATCAGTATTCAATTTTTTATGTTTAATATATCAAACTATTTATGCATTTGTAACTGCAGGTTAAATCCATTCATGTTCTGCAGTAAACAGTGTGTAAATACTTCTAAATGCCACTTCAGGTGCAGCTTATGTCTGGATTGCAAAGATGAGTTTTGTTGATACTGATTTCATTTGCTTGGTAACAGCCCAAATATTATCTTATTATTCTAATTCACTGATTAAATGTAAGAATTTGACTCAAAAGACAATGCACACTTATAGAAGAAAAATGCCCATAAAAGGTAAAAATCAATTTAAACTTATTGGAAAATATTAATTTCTATCTGACCACCACACAGAATATGAATTAAATGAAAAACTTTAGGAGTCAGAGGTCCACGAAAGTCCTTAAGATACCAGCATGATGATAACACACTCAATCGGTTGAATGAATGACTCCGTGACTTACCCACTTACTGGTAGTTTAGTTGAGAAGTATGTTGAAAAGCATGGATTTTTCCCCTCAACAATTCTTATTTGTATATTCATAAATGCATTTAAAACATTAATTTCATTAATCTCATAATATTATTTATTGCAGTTGTAATCGTTGTTATTTGCAGTGTATAGTGTATATTGCATTTATTGATAAATTGTAATAATTTGATATGAAAGATGATGCATACATCTAAAAAGGTTAAAAATAGGCCTTTGTAAAAATGCAGATTTAAGTATGTAAAAGCTAATAGAACTGATTAAAATTTTGCTTCAGAATAAAGTTACTCCACCAAAAATCTCAGTGATGCAGTTATTTTGATGAGATATTTTGTATGGAATGTTGTCTGCTGACATTAAAAGTTCACTGTATATAATCGTAGTAATAAATATCATTTATTACAGCGATGATATTTTGTTTTCTTTTTAATTTAAACGCATTAAGTATTACATATATGTGTGTGTAATAAAATGTGTATTTCCATTACAGGTTAATGTCTTAAATTTCATATAAGGTGGTATTAAAAAGGTCTTAAAGTCTTAAATTTAACTAGTTCATGTCTGTAGAAACCCTGTTTGACATTCTTTGTTATAGAGGTGGATAAGAGGTGCAGGTGATAAGTGTGCCTTTATTTGCATGTCAGTATGGAAGAAATTTGAATAATAGTATGTTTGTCATCTCCATCTTTTCATGCACACCTTGATTTTTCCATTTCATATGTGGTGTTAGTTATTAACTTGTGAATTATACCTCATTGAGAGGTGCTATTACTTTTCTATGCAAGTGATTTTTTTTTTTTTTTTTTTTTTTTTTTTTTTTATGTGGTGGACAGTAAAATGGGTGATATTGAGAGACCAGAATATTATAGATAGTTTTGACTTGGATTGCAAAGCACCTAGAACACCCTTGTTGATTGACTTTTGTTTTGCAATTCTTTCTCATGATTGCATTCTGTTCTCAGGTGAGACAGATCCCAAAGAGCGTTTGGCCCGGCAGAGAAAACAGTTACAGAAGAAGTTGGGATTGGATATGGGTGCAGCGATCGGCATGGACACGGAGGAGCTTTTTAATGATGAGGACCTGGAGGATGCCTGTGCTTCCAGTACCAACAGATCACAGCCTGGTAAAAGCCTGGGCTGTCACTTCTCTCGCAACCATTTGGTGAGTGGTGCTGGAATCTCTTACAAATGCCACACACTTCAGAAAGCTTACAGTTTTAAGGCTGACATTAGAGGAGATGATGAACATGCATTAAATCACTGCAACTATTGCTCAGTGCTGATACCAGCTGTAAAAGGGCCTTTACTGTATTAAAATGTTCAATTAGAAGTTCAGTTTGTGCTCTCCTCTTCAGCCGGCTGCAGAGCTCATAGATTCAGAGTTTCGTCCAGGCATGAGCAATCGACAGAAGAACAAAGCCAAGAGGATGGCGAAACTTGTGGCAAAGCATAGATCCAGAGACGTGGATCCTAATGAGAAGAGGTAGAGATGTGATGCTAATCAATTTGAATTTCCTTCTAACATTTTATTGCTTGCTTTTAAGTCAATATTAAATCAAAATTGACATTCAACTTATATTTATGAGCTATTTTGGGTATATTTACTTATTTAACAGCCAGGGACAAAGAGGCTGCACATGTTTTATTTTACAGCATTTTAAAGATGACAGCAATCAAGCAACTTTATGGATCATAAACTCTATATTTAAAGGGAATCTGTTTTTTATACAGGAATCACAGTTGTCACACAAAGTTGATTATTCTTGTGCAAAGCCATGTACAACAATATAGGCTGAGGGTTTAAGGTCACTCTGCAGCATTGCATTGCATTTACACATAAAACTCCAAAATCGCTTCTGATACTAGGTTATCATATCTGCTATTTCTATTTTTGTTAGTGGGTGAAAGTAGACATGTTCTAAAACAGCTTTTATGCTTTTCACAGCCACCTTCACTTTTCAAAGATTTGCACTCCTAGAGATGCATTGAAAATCATTTTCGGAATCAAATCGTGATGTGCCTGAAGACTCCTTTTCCTATAAACAGTATTTCACGTTGAAGATAATGACTGTTAATGAGGGTGTGGGCGGTCAGTCTGACCACTGCTCTTATGTTTCCTTGCTACAGCAATGACAGTTTTGAGGGAGAGCCAGAGGAGAAGCGCCGGAAAACCACAAATGTAGTCATTGAGCAGCCAGCAACCGACAGCAAAGTCTTAATTGATAATGTTCCGGATAACTCCAGTTTATTTGAGGAGGTGTGAGACATGCACACATGATTGTTTTTCTTCCACACATTGAGCTGTTAACATTCAACTGTCAGCTGTGTCTGTCTGTCTATACATGTATGCGTGTGTATGTGTATATATTTATACATGTATGTATTTTTCTTTTTGTTTTGTTTCACAGACTCAGGAATGGCCCCTGGAAAGCTTCTGTGATGAACTGTGCAATGACCTCTTCAACCCTTCGTGGGAGGTACTGAAAAACACATTAAATAGAACTAAGCAATTATAACTAAAATTCGGTTAAAAAAAAAAAATTCTTACAAAACGTGTTTGCTCTAAAATGGCTGCAAGACAAGGAGGGATCATACAACTTATCTAATCATTCAGTGCTTAGGAAAATTAATGGCCCAATAAAAAGTGCATTCAAATATTGCCATATTTCCCAACGTTGCATAACTTTTATATTGCCATCTAAATCATTGTGAATATATATCATAAATATTTAATATATCTCCCAGCCCTAGTAGAAAATTAACATTACCACAAACCTAACAGTAAATTATAATTATTTCAAAACTAACAGTATATTACAATTAATTTTAAATTATTTTTTTATTACTATTTGTTGTTGTTGTTGTTGTTGTTGTTGTTTTTTTTTTTTTTTTTGTATTTTCATTTTTAGTAAATTTGTGCTTTAATTTCATTTATTTTGCATTTTAGCTTTCTCAGTCGCTTTGGTGCATTTCTCGAATCATCCTTAATATTTGCAAAGAAGTAATTACATAAAAAAAAAAACAATCTTAACAAAAACCACCACAAAATCAATCAAAAAAAAAAGCCTGCAGCTTACTCAAAATCTTTAGTTCATCTCTCAAAAGGAAGTATTTATGTCAATGAACATATCATTGCCATTAGAATGAAAAGTCTTTGTGTCATTGTTCACAAACAAGAGAGTCAAAATGCATAGTCGTTGTCAGTGTAACACTGCACTCTGTTAGTATAACCTGATGTAAACTGACAGCAGTTTGGATGACAGTTACTGTACTGAAATGCAGAAGGCTGCACTTATGTATGCCATATATCCATTTCAAAAGTAAAAATTTACACATTACTGTATGTGGGATATTGATTGAAAGAGACTGGATAGGATTCACTGTTACACTTTTATTAGTGGCCTGACAAACAAAACAACTTTTATTGTGATATAGAAAACAAGAAATATTGGCACAAAGATGATAATAAAAAATAAGTCCACTGTCAGAATTTGTAACTCTTGCTGTCCTCTGTCTATATATGCTTTCCAATTGAAGGTTAATGAGATGTACCTTTCAGCCATTTCAGAAAAAATCTAAAAAAAATACATACAAAACATTAGTGAAAGTCAAGATTCACCTCCACAAGTCATGGCAAATTTGCAAAAATCTAATAGAAATGTGTAGAAAATATGCTTGACAGTTTATGACAACTATATCAACCATTTTGCATTTAATTGCTTCTACGATGAACTAATGACTAGATGTTTTAAGGGGCAAGACTATTGCAAATAGAACTATATAATACATTTTGAGCAACATGACATTAGCAACTGATAATGTAGGAAACCGCAGACAAATATACATATTTATTTGCAAGAAAGTACCAAAGCAATCATAACTTGTTCAAAATAATGCGAAACTGCTTTTATGATGTGCACAAGTGACTAGATGATGTGGAGGTTGAACAAGTAGTTTTTTGAATTTCATTTCTGATTCGAGAAATGCACCAAAGCAACTGAGAAACCATAAACCTTGTTTTTTTTTTTTTTATCAAATATTAATTAGTGCTGTCAAACGATTAACTGAGATTAATTGCATCCAAAATAAGTTTTTGTTTACATATGTCTGTATACTGTGTATGTTATGTATGTATACACACACATACAGTATATATTTTGAAAATATTTTCATGTATATATTTATATTAATATAATTGAGATATATATATATATATAAAAATCATAGTGTATAAACATATTTTTCTTAAATATATACATGCATTTGTGTGTATTTATTTATGTATACATAATTAGATATACACAGTACACACACATAATGTAAATAAAAACTTATTTTGGATGCTATTAATCATTTGACGGCACTAATATTTGTATTTTATTTTAGCTTTTTTCAAATAGTTTTTTTTTTTTTTTTTTTTTTTTTTTTGATAAAAACAGTGTTGACAGAACAGAGAGGAAAGTGGTATTGGCAAAGAACCTTGACTTGGGAATCGGTTGCCGGAGGTGTAGTTGCGCTACATGTTGGCGCACTACCCACAAGGCCCTCAGAAAATAATTTTTAATGGTTTCAGTTCTAGTTAAAAACAATACTAATGCCAGCTGGTTGTGTGCTTTACATGTGAACTTAAGCAATGAAAACTGTTACTTGTATGTGCGTTTACAGCGTTTGTTTGGTATTTTTAGATTCGTCACGGTGCTGGCACGGGACTGAGGGAAGTGCTGAAGTGTCACGGTACTGGTGGAGGAAAGATTGTTGGCAGTACAGCAGAACAGGTGTTCACCAGTTCATTGGACATTATCACTGTCAGAGGTTAAGTTCAGCGTGTGATGTTTGATTCCCTCTACATTCTCAGATGGAGCGACAGCACCAGGACTGGGTGGAGGATTTGGTCATCCGGCTTTTGTGCGTCTTTGCTCTAGACAGATTCGGAGACTTTGTGTCCGATGAGGTTTGTCATCTTTTCCCCAACTTCTGAATTATTTTCTATTAACATCTGTTATATATTAGAAAGAAGTGTCAGAATAAAGTTGTATTTTTGAGCTTTTTTTTTTTTTTTTTTGGTATATTAAAAATATTCGTTATTTTTAGTTAGTGTAAGCCTGTTTTCTTCAGAAATATTTTTTTATGCCAAGGCTTTCATTTTCTTGGTTTCATCTTGAAGCATTTCTTTTTTCTTATCATTCCAGGTGGTTGCACCTGTCAGAGAGACGTGTGCCCAGACTCTGGGTGTGGCCTTGAGGCACATGGCGAACAGTGGCTTTGCAGTGACTGTGGACATTCTGCTCAAGCTGCTAACTGAAGACCAGTGGGAGGTTCGTCACGGAGGCCTGCTGGGCATCAAATACGCTCTTGCTGTCAGACAGGTGAAAAAGACTCAAATTCTTATTGGCTGAGATTGAAAGTGATATTCTAAATGCTGCAGTGTGTTTAACTTGTGGTTGACTTTCACATCTTGCTGACCCTCAGGATTTGATCGCTGATCTGCTGCCCCGGGTTCTTCCAGCCATTACAGAAGGCCTGCGGGACCTGGATGATGATGTTCGTGCAGTGGCAGCAGCAGCTTTGATCCCAGTGGTGGATGGATTGGTTCAATTGCAGCCTGCTAAGGTCTGAGCTGAAAGTTCATTCGAAATGTGACCGCTAGTTCAGATATAATAACTAATGCGGATATATCGAGAGCATGCCTTATCAACAGATTCTGAAAATCTTAAAATAGTCTAATATTGGACAGTTGGTTTGTCACTGCCAGTGTCTGCGCTTAAAGCACTCTGCATGTGATAACTCCTAATTTTCCAACACCGTTAAATCAGTCTAAAGGCCCCAATATACTTGCATAAAAGTTATTTATCATTTAGTGGTTAAAAGAAATTGAAAATACCAACTTCAGTTTCAACTTGAAAACAGCTCTCCAGTATGTTCTTGATGGACTGAACAATAGAAATAAATCAGAGAAGATTTCCATGTCCGAGAAGGCGGAGGTCTAGAGTACTTCTACCTATTACATAATAGCCAAGGACCAATGGTAGTTTACCAGCCAAAACAAACTTTTATGGAAAGTTTGCTTTCACAAGTTGTTTCGAACTCCTGAAACTAATTTCATTTTTGCCTGATTTTGTTTGAAATGGTGTCATAGTGTTTTTTTTTTTATTTTTATTTTTTTATTTTTATTTTTTTTGCTTGAATTACATTGGGGTCTTTTACATCTAGCACTTATTTGCAGCAATTGCTCTGGGTTAATGCCTCCATATCTATAACCTAAACCTACACGTGTGCTTTATAGGTTCCCTTCATTGTGGACACACTGTGGAATGCCCTGCTGGAGCTGGATGATCTTACAGCTTCGACTAACAGCATCATGACCCTCCTGTCCTCCCTGCTCAGTTACCCACAGGTCCGCCAGTGCAGGTGAGGTTTCTCTATTGAAATATGAAAAGAGCTCTCGTGGTCATTTCTATTAATACCACATTTCCTTACAATGATAAAAGGGAAGCTAAAACCCTGTTTTTCCATTCCCAGCACGCACCAGTCTCTCACAGTGTTGGTTCCTCGAGTATGGCCATTCCTGAGACACACAATCGCTTCTGTTCGTCGGGCTGCCCTAGAAACCCTCTTCACATTGCTTTCCAAAGATGACCAGGTTGGATAATCTGTGTGAAAGATTAGCAAAATCAAAATATGCAGTGTTTGAAATTTTCAGTTTCAGTTATTATTTCTTTCCCATTTCCTGCTCTGATTTATGCTTTTCCCTCCAGAGTTGTGCACTGTGGCTGAATCCCATCATGCAGGACATGTTAAGACACATCTTTCAGTCCTGCATCATGGAGAGCAACCAGGAGATCTTAGAGTTGATACAGAAGGTATTTCTTATTCTGTTCCACTCTTTGAATGTTTTGTATGATTGATATGTTACTTAGTTTTTTAATATTTGGATGGTTTTCTAGGTGTGGGGGGAGTTATTGCGACAGGCCCCGCAGCAGTATGTGGTTGCAGCCAGCTGTCCTTGGATGGGTGCCTGGCTCTGTTTGATGATGCAAGCGTCACACATCCCAATCGACCCCAACATGCTGCTGGAAGTTAAAGCACGCTTAAAGGTAAGGGTGGAGGTCAAAACCTTTACCTGTACTTTGCTGAAATAAAGAATCAGTTTGACTTTATACAGCATCACACATGCTGCATCTGTTGGTTTTACATACATAAATCATATAGTGTGTAAATAAAAGAATACTTTTGTTTAGCAGTTATGCATTAAATTGATCAAAAGTGGCAATGAAGGCTATTTTGTTTGTTTTTTTTACTTTTCAGATAAATGCTGTTCTTTTGAATTTAATTTACATTTAATAAATCAAACAAAAAAAAAAAATAAATACCCAACACAACATAAGAAATGTGTTTTGAGCAGTAAATTAGAACGATTATATAACACACATTCCGCTTTGACATCCCAGGAATAAATTGCATTTTAAAGTGTATTAAAATAGAAAACATCTCTTTGAAATGGTAAGATTTCACAATATAACAGTATTTTTGATTATATAAATGCAGCCATGGTGAGCAAAAGATATTTTCAAAAACATTAAAAAAAATCTTACTAAGCCCAAGTTTTTTTACATGTGCTACAAACTTTCTGCCTGTCCAAAAGTAATAAGTACAGATATGACTCAAAGATAGCAGATTTTACTCTCTAGATTAGTGCTCACCAGATTGAGAAAGTGCTTTCCAAATTTTTTTTTTCTGTACAATATGCATCAGACAGTCAGCGAACGGACTGTGGGAGGTCTGTGGGCATGCTGTCTGAGGCTGAGACTAATCCATCCTACAACCTTCACACTTCCCACTCATCCAAAAGTAGATCTGCTCTGAGCTTCATTTTGTTATTCCGCAGGAGAAGGCTACTGGAAAGACCAGACAGGGATCTGTTCCAGTCAAGGAAACGGTCCAGGAGTACATCGGTGGAGCGGAGACGATTACCGAAGACCCTGCCACGCGAGACTATGTGGTGACACGTGCACGTCTAATGGCTGCAAAGTGTGTGGGGGGAAAAAATTATTTTCACTTTTTTTGTTTCTCTGTGCCAAATGTGCGACTGACTACTTTTGTGTCCTCCTAGGCTGTTGGGGGCGCTGTGCAGTTGTATTTGTGACCCACGGTTGAATAGCTCTTCTCAGGAACTCCGGCCTGCCGAGTCTCTAGCACAACTTTTACTGTTCCATCTAAATTCCAAATCGGCCCTGCAGCGGATTGTGGTTTCCATGGTGATCTGTGAGTGGGCAGGCCTTCAGAAGGTGAGAACGGGAGAGGGTCAATCTCAAGTTTTTTTTTTTTTTTTTTAAACATGTTAATGACTGTTAGTGCTGTCCTTCATTACAGGAGTGTGAGCTGCTGTCCAGCGTGGTTCAGCCCCGATTGCTGGTCGTTCTCTCAGAGCAACTCTACTACGATGAGATCGCCATACCTTTTACTCGCATGCAGAACGAATGTAAACAGCTCATAGCACTGCTGGCTGACGCCAACATTGACGTGAGAGAACGAATCAACTCCACAGTATTCACCATCGATCAGGCTAATGAGCTGGTTAGTAAAAGACACTAAGAGATACAAAAACTACAGTTCTAAAGCATTCTTTAATTACAAGAATAAGGTCTGTTCTCACTAGTTAATAAATTACACTGTGGTAATCATAATAATAATAATAATTAAAAACTATAAAAAAAAAAAATTAAATAAAATAATAAAAAACAAAAATAAAATAAAAAAAAATAAAATATTGTTTAATACATTTGTAATTGTTAAAAACATTATTATATTAAGTGTCAATACTTTATTTTTATTACATTTTCAATTTAAATTAATATATAATAAATATTAATAATAATTGTTAAATATTATATATTTACATTATTATTGTTAGTACAGTCATAAATATAATATTGTGTAAAACATTTATAATTTCTAAAATTATTTGTATTTTTATTATAGTTTTCATTTGTATTAATATAGTATAATAAATAATAATAATAATAATAAAATGTTATAATTATACCTACATAAATAAAAAAAAATATATACTTTTGTAAAAAAAAAAATACAAAAAAATAATAACTAATTAATAGTAATAATTAATGTATTTATTGTTATTCATAAGTTATACAAAAAAAAAAAAACAATAAAAAAAATTGTGTAATTATAACTTCTAAAATAATTATTATATTATTTTGTTATAGTTTTCATTTATATGAATATAGTGTATAATAGTAACAATAATAATATAATTAAAATATTTAAGTATTATTGTTGTTGTTGTTGTTGTTATTATTATATTTTACAATTTCAAAATTAATACAAAACTCAAAAGCATACAACCTATACAGCTACTTTACAAAACAATGAAATAATCTCTCCAAAATAAATAAAAATCAACTCATAAAACTAAGTAGAGCCTGTATGTGTACTGTATGCCACAATGAATTAATGTCTCCAAAATGACTAGTTTTCATCTCCTAATTCTCTCTAGGTGACCACCATCTTCTCAGAATGCACCTCCTCTCTGAACCTCAAATCACGTCAGTTCCAGCTGCTGGACAGCAAGAGGTTGCAGGCTCGTTCCACTGTGTCCGAGACCAGCGCCGACTGGCAGCAGCTGCAGCTGAGAGTTCATACCTTCGCTGCCTGCGCTGTGGTTGGACTTGCCATGCTGCCGGATAAACTCAATCCTGTTGTCAGGCCCCTGATGGAGGCGGCCCGCCGTGAAGAGAACATGCTCGTCCAGGGTTATGCAGCCTCCAACATTGCACGCCTGCTGCAGCTGTGCGCTGCCAGATCTCCCTGCCCGAATGCCAAGATCTTGAAGAATCTCTGCAGCTCGGTTTGTGTAGATCCAATGCTCACCCCTAGTGCTGCATGTCCTGTCCCGCCAGCCAGCACTCCAGCAATACAAGAGAGCAGTAAAGGTGAAAGGAAGACCTTATCTCCACTTCCCATATCCCACATTTTCATTAGCTATATTTATGAAACATGATCAGAACAAATTTGTGCGCAAATTGTTTTCAAAGTGTCTCAATTTAATGCAATGTTTAAGTGAAATATTTATAAATGATTTCTACTAGAGGTGTTGTATTTAATCTATCCTGCAGCATCTGTGGCAGAGAAGGATGCGATGTATCACATGGTGAACAAGTCAAAGGGCATCATCACCCTTTACCGGCATCAGAAAGCAGCTTTTGCCATCACCAGTAAGAGAGGACCCACACCAAAAGCCCCCAAAACAACCAACAATGACCTGCCCCTCGGAGGCAGCATTACCACAGAAACAGATGAGGTATTTACAGCGTTATAATAAGCAGCTTTACTGTGTTCTGTCCAGTGATCTCATATGAGTCTCTGTGTAATCCTAACCTAGAGCAAGAAGCCATGTCTTATCCAGAGGAGAGGGGCAGAGTTCTGCTTGATGACAGTTGCCAGGCATTTTGGCAAGGAGTTGACCAAAACTTTGCCATATCTGTGGGAGTCCATGACTGGTCCGCTGAGGAATGCGCTGGATGCTCAGGGATTTGGTATGTCTGCTTTAACTTTGTTTGTAAACTTCTTTTTTTTTTTTTGTTTCCCCAGTGGAGTTTTTGATTAAAATGAACTGAGATTTGTGAAAAGCTCTTTATAGTTCACATTAATGTTTCTTAAAGTAGCAGTTCACCAAAAATAAAAAAAAATATTAAAATGTGCTCACCTTCAAGGCATCCAGGATGTAGATGAGTTGAGAACAGATTTGGAGAAATGTAGCATTACATCACTTGTTCACCGATGGATCCTCTACAGTGAATGGGTGCCGTCAGAATAAGAGGCCAAACAGCTGATTAAAAACATCACAATGATCCCAAAGTATTCCACACCACTCCAGTCTATTGATTAACGTCTTGTGAAGCAACAAGTTGCATGTTTGTAATAAATCAATCAATAAGGCGTTTTCACTTTAAATCACAGTTTTGGGCACGAGTCCGTTTCCCCACAGTTTCTTCCAGTGAAAAAGTAATTTTCCTGTTGTCCTCTCATTAAACTTCAGACATGAGTATTTGAACTGTTTTCAGTTATAAACAGTGCTTGTGCATGTCTCTCCTGATTGAGACAAGACAACATTTTCCACTAGTGGAAGCAATATTATAGACAGAGGACTCCTATTTTAGCCTATAGCACCGGTTTGAAGTTTAAAAATGTTTTATGTGTTTGTTCATTACAAACATGCAGCTTTTTTGTTTATCGTGGTGCCTTTATCATATTGAACTCATTCTGACGGCACCCATTCACTGCAGAGGATCCATTGGTGAGCAAATGATGTAATGCTAAATTTATTCAAACCTGTTCCAATGAAGTAACAAACTCCTCTTAAATGGACTGAGGATAAATATAAAATTTTGGGTGAAGTATTCCTTTAGTAAATGCTCTTCCTGCTCCTCATTTGGTGTTTGTTGCAGATTCCAGCCAGTTGCTGAAGCAGGGAGACCCAGTTGCTCAGGAGCTTGTGAACTCTCTGCAGGTGCTGGAGGTCACAGCAGGAGCCATGTCCCAAGAGCTCATCCCTTTAGTATGGACACTCACACATACAACATTCAAGAACATCTAGTATCACTACATGAACAATGGCAGTTTTAACTGGTCTTTTATTGCATCTATACCTGCAGTTGATGGAGCAGTTGCCTCTCCTGTGCACCTGTTTGCAACATCCATACACAGCCGTACGTCACATGGCCGCGCGCTGTGTGGGCGTGCTCAGCAAGATCGCTACTATGGAGACCATGACTGTGTTCCTGGAACATGTGCTTCCCTGGTTGGGCGCTATTGATGACAACACCAAGCAGGAGGGAGCCATCGAAGCCCTAGCCTGTATTCTCTGCATGTCACAAATGAAAATCAAGCTCTTTTGTTGTATTAAAAGTGCCTTTGTATTTCACGTAGGTGTTGAATTATAATGCTTCCTAAATTCTTAGAAATACAGGAAGGTGTACTACCAGTTTGGGGTCAGTAAGATGATGATGATTATTATTAGTAGTAGTAGTAAGAAATTAGGACATTTTTCAGTAAGGATACATTTAATGGTTTAAAAGTGACAATTAATATGTTTGTAACATTATAAAAGATTTCTATTTCAATTAAATATATATTTTCAAATCATGTTTCTTGAGGTGCAAATTGGCCTATTAGAATGATTTCTGAAGGATCATGTGACGTGACTGAAGACTTGAGGAATGATGCTGAAAATTCAGCTTTGCTGTCACAGGAAAAATGTTACTTTAAAATGTATTAAAATAGGAAACTGTTAAATTGTAATATTCCATAATATTACTGGTTTCCTGCATTTTTGATCAAATGAATGCAGCCTTGATAATTTTAAGAGACTTCAAAAACAAAATCTTACCGACCTCAAACTTTCAGACACTAGTGTACAAACATTTAAAGTGTGTTCAGAGGCGTTCAGAACACAGATATTATCCTTAGCATAGCGTCCAGGTGTGATGGAGCAGTTGGATGTGGATATTGTGCCCTACATCGTGCTGTTGGTGGTCCCTGTGTTGGGCCGTATGAGTGACCACTGTGACAGTGTGCGATTCATGGCCACGCAGTGCTTTGCAACCCTGATCCGACTGCTTCCTCTTGAGGTGAGTGATCAGGAACGAGCGTAGTCTAGCATTCATGCATCTCATAATTTCTAATAATTCAAGACTTTCAGCTAAGAATGTGACGTGAGTGATGTTGAGGCATGTCTGTTTACAGTACGGTGGAACTCATGACTTTGTTGCATAACTTCTGTGCAGCTATTTTCCTTTTCATCTTAGGTTTTTTTTTTCTTTTTTCTTTCAGGCTGGAATCCCAGACCCGCCGTCTATGTCTAAAGATCTTATTCGACAGAAGGCCAGAGAACGACACTTCCTCGAGCAGCTGCTTGATGGAAGGAAACTGGAAAATTATAAGATTCCTGTGCCCATCAAAGCAGACCTCAGGAAATACCAACAGGTGTGTTTGCTTTTCATGCTTCTGTCAATGGAAGTGTCTTTATTTTTATTTTTTGGCAAATCCAGAGATTGAAACGAGGCTAGTAACTGTAATTAACAAAAAAGTCTGACTGCATAAATTGCTGGTGATTTTCAGTCGGAGTTTGTTTCTGAACTTCGTCCTGCTCTCTTTTGTAGGATGGAGTAAACTGGCTGGCATTTTTGAACAAGTACAAGCTTCATGGGATCTTGTGTGATGACATGGGTCTGGGTAAGACCCTACAGTCCATCTGTATTCTGGCAGGCGATCATTTCCTCAGGTACACCCCAAACCAACTTAATCCTTCCTGGGGCTTAGCAGCATTTTTATATAGTTAAAATGCCATACTTTATTTGATCTGCTAAACTGTGTTGCTGCATGTGTGCAGGGCTCAGGAATACGCCAGGTCAAAGGCTCCCGACTGTTGCCCTTTGCCCTCCATAGTTGTGTGTCCGCCCACCCTGACGGGACACTGGGTGGATGAGGTTGGGAAGTTCTGCTCTAAAGAGTATCTCAATCCTCTGCACTATACTGGACCCCCTACGGAAAGAGCATGGTACCATCATAAGAAATTGCTTGTTAAATAAATATTGACTTGTTGCCCAGCTTAAAAAAATTTAATAGGAAATGCAAGTTCAATTTTCATTCTATGCAGGTTGCAGCACCAGGTGAAGAAACACAATCTCGTTGTTGCCTCGTATGACGTCGTTAGAAATGACATTGACTTTTTCAGGTAACAACTTGTTAGTTACACATTTATAATTCTTCATATACATTGGGATAAGACTTTATATACAGCGTCATTGTTTCAATGTCAATTTCTCATACAGGGATATTCAATTTAATTACTGTATCCTTGACGAGGGTCACGTCATAAAGAATGGAAAGACCAAACTTTCTAAAGCGATCAAGCAGTTAACTGCCAACTACAGAATAATCCTCTCAGGAACCCCCATTCAGGTGAGAATTGAACTCTTGGATGGCTTGTATACGCTACTGTTAAAAAGCTTGGGGTCAGTAAAAACAATAATATTGGCAAAGGAGTATGTTCAGAAGACATTACTACAGTCTTCAGTATCACATGATCCTTCAGAAATTGTTCTTTTGATGCTCAAGAAATATTTCTTATCAGTGATTAAAACAATGCATTTTTATTTTAGAATTCATTAATCAATAGAAAGTTCATAAGAACAGTATTCATTCTTTTGAAATAGAATTATAAATGCCTTTGTCACTTTTAGTGAATTTAATGTCTTTGCTGAATAAAGTATTCAGTTTTTTATATATAATATAATATAATATATAATATAATATAGTGTGTGTGTGGTATATATATATATATATATATATATATATATATATATAATATATATATATATATATATACACATATACACAAAAAATCTTACTGACCTAAATCTCATGATAGTGTGCCTTTTAGATTATGCTAACATGTACATGAATTTTGGCTAAAACAGTCAAGTTTGAATTTGACAAGCTAATGCCTGTGTTTTTTTTTGTTTGTTTTTTTTTGTCTCTGTAGAACAATGTTCTTGAGTTGTGGTCTCTCTTTGACTTCCTGATGCCAGGCTTTCTTGGCACTGAGCGTCAGTTTGCTGCCCGCTACGGGAAGCCCATCCTCGCCAGTCGAGATGCTAAAAGTTCCTCACGCGAACAGGAAGCGGGTGTGAATTTATTTTTATTTTTTTTTACATTTCTTGGTCTCCTCATTGTAGGACCACAGACTTCTCAGTCTGAAGCTTTTCTTCAACTTTTTATGCTTGGTACTAAGGGAATCACTTAAGACTGTAGTCTTTTATAAGACTATGAAGGATTCTTTACATTGTGACTGTTTCAAATGTTTGATTTATGAAGCAGCTCTTTAAGTCATTTTAATAATATTGATATCATTGGTCTAAAGTAATGTTTTGATGTGTTTTTCAGGTGTGCTGGCAATGGAAGCGCTGCATAGACAGGTTCTGCCTTTCTTACTGAGGAGAATGAAGGATGACGTGCTTCAAGATCTGCCACCCAAGATCATACAAGATTACTACTGCAACCTCAGTCCTCTACAGGTACAAAACACAAACACAGGATGTTTATCAAGGATGTGGCCGGTGATTACAGCAAGATTCTGTGATTTCATTGTGTGTCAGAGAGGATCTGTACAGTGCCACTACAAACATTGTGCATAGTTCACTTTAGCTTAGGAGCAATCACAAAACATGAAATTAAATTAAATTTCTTATCCTATTATTAAAAATTAATAATTTTATATTAATAGTTACATAACTTTTGTTGTTTCACCTGTGCCTGCTCAGGTTCAACTGTATGAGGACTTTGCAAAGTCTCGTGCAAAGGTGAATGTGGATGATGTTATTTCCACTGCGTCTATGCAAGAGGAAGAAGAGAAACCCAAATTAAAGGCCACCGGACACGTCTTCCAGGTTGATCCCAGGAAGTCTTATAAGAGCACAAGATTATCCTCCCCTCAGTCGAATAGTCTGTAATGTTCGTGTTGGATGTTTCAGGCTCTGCAGTATCTGAGGAAGCTGTGTAATCACCCAGCGCTGGTGCTGACCCCTCAACACCCAGAGTACAAACACATCACAGAACAGCTGATCAGCCAGCACTCCAGCCTCAGAGACATTCAGCACGCCCCAAAACTCTCAGCCCTCAAACAGGTGCGTCCACTGATCACTACCAGAACTTGCCCTTGTTATATTTGTTATGTATATATAATTGTTATCAATATCAGCTATTATTAAAGTTTTTTTTTTTTTGATATCAGCCAATATTATTTTTTTCTTAAATCTTCAAATAATTTTAAGCCAATTCATTAATAATTAATATCAGCCAATATTGAGTTTTTATGTATTTTATTTTTTTAATCAGCCACATTTGTAAATCCTTTTTTTCATTTTCATCAAATTATCATCAAATTCCACCTTGTGCAAAATACAAACAAACAACACAGTAGTAATGTATTTATTTTTGCTCTGTAGCTGCTGTTGGACTGTGGACTGGGTTCTGCTGGAGCAGCTGATGGGGGCACAGAGGCTGTGGTGGCCCAGCACCGTGTTCTGATCTTCTGCCAGCTGAAGAGCATGCTGGACATCGTGGAGCAGGATCTGCTCAAAACACAGCTGCCCACCGTCACCTACCTCAGGCTGGATGGAAGTGTTCAGGCCGGCCTCAGACACTCCATAGTCTCTAGGTGAAACAGCCACGCAAACAACCCTTGAAATATTTCATCTCATTGGCAGATCGATTTGGGTCGCTATATGGGATTTTCTTTTCTTTTTTCTTCTACAGGTTCAATAATGACCCGTCCATAGATGTTCTGCTGCTCACTACCCATGTGGGAGGGCTGGGTTTGAATCTGACTGGAGCAGATACCGTGGTGTTTGTGGAGCATGACTGGAACCCCATGAAAGACTTGCAGGCCATGGATCGAGCTCACAGAATAGGACAGGTACGGAAGAATTGTTTTGTTTAGTTTGTGTGTGTTTGTTTTTGCTTTTTTTTTTTTTTTTTTTTTTTATTGTTTCGTTGTTGTTTTTTAGTGCAATTTTGTTATATTTATTTTTGCAATTTATTATATAGGTTTTGCTTTGAATTTTTTCTCTTTTTTTGCTGTTTTAAAGTTTTTCTTTTTTTGTGTGTGTGTGCTTTTCTTTTTTCTTTTTATTTTTTAATGTTTTTTTCCTTTTGTGTGTATGCTTTGTGTGTTTCTTTTCTGTTTTGAAGTTGTTTATTCGCAATTTAATCATTTTTTTTTTGAGTTACCTACTTCACTATTCATTAAATTCATCTTGTGACATTTCCAGAAAAATCACATTCTGACTTGTCTATTTATGCTAAAGACATGTTGCAAAAATAGGGAAAAAATCAGATTTTTGGGCCACATGTGAACTGTGAGCGTTTGCTTTCATACTACTAATGCATGTCTGTGTGTTTCAGAAACGTGTGGTGAATGTGTATCGTCTCATCACACGGGGCACACTGGAGGAGAAGATTATGGGTCTACAGAAATTTAAGATGACCATTGCAAATACAGTCATCACCCAAGAGAACACCAGCCTGCAGAGCATGGGCACAGAACAGCTGCTCAACCTCTTCACACTGGACAAGGTCAGTCCTAACAGGCTGCTGTTGCATGCATGCAAAACACCATCCCATGAGACAGCGCTAGTTTTCCACATGAATATCTGCACATACATTAGTTTAATACCAGGGATTAACAGAAATGCACATTCATACTGATGCTTTGTGTTGATGTTTAGGATAATAAAGCAGAGAAGAGCGAGGCGGCAGCGTCGTCGTCCTCTGGTAAGGCCAATATGAAGTCTGTTCTGGATGGGCTGGGTGACCTGTGGGACCAGCAGCAGTACGAGAACGAATACGACTTGAACAGCTTCATGCACTCACTTAAATGAGCCCAGTTCAACATGCACAACAAAACCAGAAATGACTTGAAGCCGTCTGATTGGACAACGGAGAGATGTGTGCAAGCACTGTAGCCTTAAACACTCCAGTCTAATGCTCTTCACAGTCTTACAGCTCTTCCTGTAGGTTCTTGCAATTTGCTCGAGATTTGAGGTCTAAAACTGTCCGTTATTAATGTGTCACTGGAGGAAGTCTTAAAGCTAATCTTACAAGTTGAGTGTTGTACAGATGACTACATTTGAACCTCAGGATTTCCAGAACTCACCATCAGTATCCGTGATGACAGTATTTCACACTGAATGAAGGGAGCTGGTGAGACGAGAACTGGAACACACTGAAACGCTTCCGTGATTGCGCAGAATGACTTTAATGGTTCATCCAGACCACTAGTAGGCGCTTGACTAACTCCTGTAGGATTATGAAGGGCTTGTATCTGCTGCTCCATCAGAAATCTTACATGCACTGACTGAGATCTTTAGGTACAGCTGGAAGAGCAGCAGGACAATGGCCTCGGAAACATTGTAGAGTTTTAAAAGGAAAACATAGAACTAAATATTTCTGTTATTTGCCTTTTTGGGTAAGCTGGTAGAATTTTAATAAATTCTAATGAGCTCTCTTTAAAATGCCTTGTCTGTCTGCATTTATGGAGTATTAAAATGTCATGTATTACAGAATTCGCTGAAGTGTGTGTGTGTGTGTATATAATATACCAAAATAGATCAAATAAAATAATCCATCCAGCTTATGTAATAATATAGTCTTGATTCAGCTGCGTTTCAAAATAAATAATATAATCTTCACATTTTTTTCACCTGCGGTTCAAAATATTGAAGTTCAGTTTCACAACTTCCCATCTACATGTTTGGTGAAAAGTGTCAGGAAAAAATAAGCTATTTTAATATTTTAGGCAATTTGAATTATTTTCCAATATTTCCTGCAGCTGGTGGTTGGTTTGTTTGCATTTCAGCAGTGAAATTCCACAAGAAGAGAACGATGACCATGTTTCACAGTGTCATATAATTACATTTAATAAGATTTGCTGTTTAGTACAGAAAAGGGAAAAATCATGAAGGTGGGAAAAGCTAGTAAGCATTAGCAGCACTGTGCTTATTTTATCCAAAAAATCCTTTAATCACAGTTTTACTGCAAAGTTAGACAAGCAGAAGGTCCAAGATAACAATCTCAAAGCCTTGTGAAGATGAAACCAGATGTGAGCTGTCAAATTAAAAGGTAAACTGCATTGGAAAAAATAGGTTTTTAATCATCTTTAAAAATGGCAAATGGAGCTAAAAGTGTGGTAGAAGAGAAAAACCACAAGCCAAAATGACCTGACTAATTATCAGACCGTTTTTTTTATTTTATAATTTTTTTTTTTTTTTTTTGAAAGTGTCACTAAACACAGGACATGTTCTAACTATAAAGCACAGCTTATCAAAGGGTTCAAACGGTTGCAGTATAGGAAACTCTTAAGACAATGATGGTTTGAAGGAAAACAAAGTATGCCTTAGTCAGTGAAGGGAATTTTCATGTTTGTGTTTTATCTGTTTGAAAGGCCACTACTACCATCAAATCTACTCCTCTTACACATTGCTCATAAGTAAAATGAATTCTGGGAAATGTCATGTGTCTCAGTTAAATACACAGACTGATTGTGACTGTGAAAGTGGAGCTGCAGAGCTTCATGGTTTTATGTCTTGACTTTGTTTTACCACAACAACCTCACATTTGCTCCATTCTGCTGTTATTTTTTTTTTATTGCCCATTCATTGTTACATTTCAGGCACACTATATTACTACTAACTATGATTGCTGTTAATTCTTGTGTGCAATTATTTCTTCCCAATCACACAAAAATAAAAAATCTAGACATTTTAGTAACAATCTTACAAAGTATTCAACTTCAACAAAAAAAAAGCAAAAAATGTAAAAAATTAGCGTCATAAAATTAATTTATTCCACATAAAAATACAAAATAATATAAACGACATTGACCAGGTATGAAAGTCTCCCCCAGAAATAGCTAACATTAATGGTTGAGGAATAAATGTGTAAAGAAAACAAATAAAAAATAATGGAAAATATGTAAATGTTTTAATTCTTGTCTTTTTTTTTTTTTTTTTGCAAAAAATCTCTAAAAAATAATGAAAATATTTCTCAGTACAAAGGCTACATTACTACTGGAAGGTACAAGCACGTCGAGTAAATACACAGTAGAAAATGATTTTAGTGAATCACAATGCTCGCAATGAAAATAAATCTGCAATAAAGATTTATGCCTTTTTCTGTTCTTTTTTCTTTTTTACAAACAGTACAAACAGTATTGCACATTACAACAAAGAATCAAGGTTCTTAGCCTTTAAAAAAAAGGGACTAATTCAAGTCTCGGGTGAATAGAAGGCCTCCACATCAGCGACACATCTGGGGCTTGAAAGTTGAAACGTTTAATATCTTTCCAGCTTATCAAGTTTACATTCTTTCCTCTCCATCTTGCCAAAAATCATAACTTTTCTGCCATCCCTAAACAATATAAGGTTGACAAATTGGGGCATGTATGCTTTACAAAACAAAGGGGAACACATCATTTCACCAAACATAAAAATATAACAAACAGAAGATTTTCAGCATAGTAAAGGTCTGATTGTAAATATATAAAAACGTAAGTAGTATGTTTATAAGCACCTGACGGCCCGTTGACCCTATAGAATATATATATATATATATATATATAATATAATGGTATACTTCAGTTGTTTTTGTGTTTATTTTTTTATACCTATATTTAAATGTGGAACACTGTGATGTCGCAGCAGCTTCCTACAGTATTAAAATAATACAGCTCTAACTCCTTCAGTTGTTTTTGTGTTTATTTTTTTTTTCCAAAAATAAAATTAAAAGCAAATAAGCATGACAAAAATAAAATTAAGCATCTGTTAAATCTTTTTTTTTTTCTCTAGCAGAATTAAATTAATATAAAGTCTTTATTTGAAATAAACTTACTTAGAAAATATCAATCTCTCTCCTATTATATTTCAAAATTGAGGTATTGCAAAAGATTACGTTAGTCAGAAAGCACACATTTTTTCTATTAAAAAAAAAAAAACCTACGCTGACTATTCAACCATCCAAATACAAAGAGTAGTGCATAACAAATCTACTACACAGAAGGAACAAACATAGAAAAATCTGGGCAGGGAGAGAAATATCACAAACACACCCAGAATTCACCGTCATTGGGATCAGTGTTACCCACAATCCTCTTTTTCTCCATCAGTTTCACCATTGTTCACGTTTGTCGTTTTTTTTTCAGACTAATGAACTAAACGTGCCAACCTGAAGCTGACCGGTATTTTTAATTTTTTTGACTCGGATAAGCAGCCAAGACGCGTTTCTTTGCGTTCCTCTCCACCATCTCTCAATTTAGTTTCGACATGTCCACCGTCAACATGATTTTACTTCAAGTTTTGCTGGATAATCTGGATATAAATGCAGCGGTTACGCAAGGTAATTCCGCTCGTCGTATCTCCAAGTAAGGTAAGTCATTTAGAGCCAGTGTTCGCTAATTCTTCCAGTCACCGGCTGGACACAGTGTTGTGAATCCTCGGTGTGTAACTTAGTGTAATTGGTCATTTCGAGTGGGACAGCTCTTTGGTTCTGACAGGACGCTAACTAGCAGAAGTGTGCGAGATCCGTGGACAGAAGGGACCGTATGTTTACATGCGCTAGTTTCACAGGGCGTTCCTGTCAGACATCAATAACAGTTAAAGCGAATCACAGTTCTAGGCGTCATCTAACCGAACTACATAGTGTATAAAAATTGCACAATTCTATGAACAATCACTGCAAAAATTACTTCACCTGTTAAAGACATTTCGCTAGAAGATCCTACATCTAACTGGGTTGAGCAGTTCTGTCAAAAAAAAAGTCTCACGGTTTTTTTTTGGTTTGTTTGTTTTTCTGCAATAGGCCAATTCCTGTCATGCCCAGTTTGTGCTCTGTGGAAGCTTATTTCTGCCATGGAATAAAAAGTAAAATAAAATACTTTTTAAACTCACAATTCTAAGGAGAAATAAAACTGCAATTCTGAGAAAAGTCCGAATTGTGAGGTATAAACAAAAAAAAAATTGTGAGTTTCTACCATGGAATACAAAAAAAAAAAAAACACCTACTTTTTATGTAACAATTCTGATTTCGCTTCCTCTTACAAAATTAAAAATTACAATTAATTTCACAATTTTTCCTCACAATTCTGAACTTTGTCTCAAAATTGTGAGAAAAAAAGTCCAAATTGGGATAGAATTCTGACTAAAAGGTAATTAATAAGTAAGAGGTAATTGCGACCTTTTATCTCACAATTAAATTTTTTTTCTCTCAATTTTGAGTTTATATCTCACAATTTAGACTTGTCTTCTTAGAATTTCAAGATGTTAAATTACAATTGCGAGATAAACTTCTAAGTTTATCTCTCACAATTCTGGCTTTTTTTTTCTTCACAATTTTGAGAAGAAAAGTCAGGACTGTCAGATATAAACTCTCAACTGTGAGAAAAAGTCAGAATTGTGATCTTGTTTTTGCCATGGAATAAAAAAAATAGGTCAACTTTTTATCTAACAATGCTGACTTTTTTTCATGTAATTGCGAGCTTATATCTCAGAATTCAAATTTTTCCCCGCTCACAATTCTGAATTTGTCACAATTTTTCCCCTCAAGAGTCAGATTTGTGAGATAAAAAGATGCAGTTACCTTTTTTATTCTGTGGAGGAAATAAGCTTCCATAGTGCATCATGGGGGAAATGAAAGTGAGACCAGATTTTACAGCATGCATCGCAGACTCATTCGACGTGCAGTTTCGGTGCAGACGCAGACCCTTCGGAGCGCTCGTTCGCCTGAATAAAGTAAGACGGCATGGACTCATACCATGGATTTAGCAGCAAAAGCTATTGCAGCATTACATGAAGATAATACTAAAAAAATTAAGCCTAAAAACCTGAAGCGAACAGAAAGAGATGCATGCATGAGGTATTACTATTCATTTCAACATGGAGAGCAAATGGCGTTTTACTCTAATAACTCAACTTTTTTTTTTTTTTTTTTAACAGCTCACTTAAACATGATTTTCGTAATGAATTCATTTTACCTTTGGTAACTTTTTTTGTCATCATCTAAGGGGGAATTTCCTACCACTCTGTTTTTCACAATAAGTGCATGCTTCTTTAAGACGTCTGACACCTAAAATGTATTGTCTATGTGTATATAGATAAATATAAACTAAAAATATATCCTTTTTGTGAATGTACTGTATATATTATATATATATAGTCTCACACTGCCTAATGTTACCTACAAGGAGCACTAAACCAATCAAACGAAGGATAATGAGAGAATTAAAGCACAACATCCTGACAAGCATTAACATCGACTGTTTGTGTCAAAGTGCAATGTTTGAGCACGCAGACTCAAAATTCATATTTTCCTAAGTGTTTGTAAGCAGAGAATATAGTGGACAGAGATACCATGATATTTGTTTACTAAAACCAAACGATGAGAGGGGAGATCCGTGTGCGGTCACTTGTCGTGGTGTTGAAGGTGTTTGGTGGGTGGAGAGGGTGATGTGATGCTTGCCATCAGCTCCAGTGGAAGGACACATGCCGAGGTCGATCTCCGCCCTCCTTCACTAGAGGTTTGTGGAACTCTCGGCCGGCGCGCGAGTGGATGCTCGCCCAGCAGTACTCACAGTAATACTGCAGGCAGGTGACGTTGGCACAGAAAAAAGGGGCGAACTTTCCTCCGCAGCGAGCGCCCTGACATTCATCGCACATCTGATCGTCCAGCACGTACGGCTTCACCTCCACCTGTGGGCATGGGCAGAGAGAGCAATTATAAGTTTCTAAAAACATGTGTCTAAAAACACATACATATAGACAGTTTTAACGGAAACAACATAAACAAACATTACTGCGCATGCATGCTTTTTTGGCCCAAACGTAAAATGTGGTGGACTTCCGCAAAGAATCAATAACAACAGTAAAGAAATAACAACAGAGCCGTAGTTCACTGACATTATCGCATGCGATACATTTGTGATTATGAACGCGATATTGCGTAGCTTGTCAGTGAACTACGGCTCTGTGTAGTAAATGCTGCTCCATCTGAAAGCACGTGATGGAGATTTACTACTAATCACAGAACCAGCTTTACTGAAGAGATGCGCATGACAATCACATGTGATTTATCGTGCAGCCCTAATTTATATATACATACACACACACACTAGAGGCTGACATTTTTTCGGGAAACAAAATCACTATTAATCACGTGATTGGGATGGGACAGGAAAAAATGTCAGCGGGAGAGGGCGGGACCGAGAATCGTAATAAAACTATACCCAACTTTATACACAAATATACCTTTTATATAAATAAACTATAAACTTTTTAATTTTGAACTCAATTCTAGTTGCCCTGTCTCTTTATGCTCTCCTTCTGTTTTCTTTAGTGTGGTTGGTTAAGTGAATGACATACGCAGTCCGTGACGGACAGATTGTTAAAAGCTGGTCTAGTATGTGGTAATAGCCTAGAGTACATCAGGCAGCACATCCAAACACTCACCTATCATTCATCGACCTCAAATATGGCTTTTCATTTGAAAGATGTATGTAGTAACAACTTTACATGGCCGCTCAATCTAATGTTAACCTGCAGAAATGTGCTCTATTGAAGTGTGTGTGTGGAAGCTGAACAGCAGCGCGCTCACAGCAGGACAGATAAAGGCACCGGTGCTCTCACTTGCTCTTAAAATACATCAGAATTATTGGTCATACAGATAAAAGTAATACATCTTTTGAATCTGTAAAGTCTCTACATTTATTTGTGTGCACTCAGAACAACAACAAAACATTGTGCTTCTGTAAAATAATTAAAGCAAACAGGATGCGCTTTCTGCCATCTCGGTCATGTGAACTTGAGTGAGAAACTTCAAAAATCTGTGTATGAAAAATAAATCTTTAGAGAGTGAAATGTCTACTTTCAAAAAAAAAAATCAAATAGAAAACGTTTGTGTTAGCATGGATGTTTTACATGAAATTTAATGTGTGTGCACTAAAGTGGGCATGCTGTGATCTATACTGTATTTATTTATTTATTTTTACTGTAACCAACAGATTTCTGCCAAAAAACAAAACAAAACAAACAAACACAAAATGGGAGTGGGAGGGAATGGGAGTCATTCTTCCTGGATTGGGATGGGACGGGATTTTTTTTTAGTGGGAGTGGGATGGGAGAGGTTCGAAAATCCACTCCCGTGTCACGCTCTAACACACACACACAAACATTATATTATATATATATATATATATACAGTACAGACCAAAAGTTTGGAAACATTATATTTTTAATAAAGAAGTTTTATCAAGCCTATTTATTTGATCAAAAACTACAGAAAAAACAGTAATATTGTGATATATTATTACAACTTAAAATAATTGTTTTTAAATATTATACTTTAAATTATAATTTATTTCTGTGATAAAGCTGTATTTTTAGGATCATTATCACATGATCCTTTAGAAATCATTCAATATGATGATTCATTATAACAGTTGGAAACAGTTCTGCTGCTTAATATTTTTTCAGGAACATGTGATACTTTTTTAGGATATATATAAAAAGGTAAAAAAAAAAAAAAAGAAGCTATGTTTTTAAAAATATAAATTATTTTTTAACAATATACACTATACACACTACTTCAGCAATTTGGGGGTCAGTATTTTTTTTTCTTCTTCTTTTTTTTTAAATAAAATCAATATTTTAGCAATATGTGTTAAATTGATTTTTATAGTAATAAAATATATTATTAGAATATATATTATAGATTTTTTTTTTTTTTTTGAATAAATGCATTTTTTTAAAACCTTTTATTCATCAAATATATTAGACAGCAGAACTAAATCATAATAAATCAGAATTAACATGTTTCTAAATGATCATGTGATAGACTGGATGTTACATGTGACACTGAAGGCTGGAGTAATAAAAATTCTTTGCATCACATTTATTTTTAAAAGTATATTCAAAATAGAAAACTATTATTTTAAGTTGTAATAATATATCAATATTACTGTTTTTTCTGTTATCAAAATAATGCAGGCTTGATGAGCAGAAGAAACTTCTTTCAAAAACATTAAAAATAGTAATGTTTTCCAAACTTTTGACTGTACTGTATATCATACTGTGGTTATATATATATCCTTTCTCTATATAGTTTGTCATGTTTACATATTTTAACTTTAGTTTTTATTAATAGTAATAATTATTATTATTTATATTTACATAGAAGAACTAAATGCATTAACATGTTTAACGAAACAAACTTAAAATCAATCAATCACACCCATAAAACATTTCTAACAATAACTCAAGTATATAAAATCCCATATACACTAAAACATCAAAATAAACTACAGTGACCATCGATGTGTCATGTAGATGGAGGGGTGATTCTGGTGAGCATCTAGTTTAAGTCCAGTGACCATCAGCTATTTACTTCTGAATAACACTCCCAAAACAGTCCAGTAGGTCCAGTGTGCACAGGAATAGCATGGAGCTATGATTAACAAACACCACGCCTGAGACTTCAAATGGCTGTCAGGCCTCCAGAAGCCCATGGTCATGTTGATTACACGCAGTCTGCTCTGGGGTTTCCAGTCTGTATTGTTGGCTGTATGGAAACGGCCTGCAGGAAAACCACGGTACAGAAACTTCCACTATGCAATCACATCTAGAATTACAGTTATAAAAGTACAGTATAAACCTCTTCTGGGACTCGTCTAGCCAATACGGCATTCATAGCATTCTGCAAATTTTTTAAATGGCCCATGATTATGCAGATTTACAGTTTGTAAAGAGTCTTTGACACAACTGCTCTTCAGTGCATCTCATGCAAACAGTCTGGTAAACTCTGGCTGTGTTTAAAAGGTCAAGCGGCGTCAAAAGTTCAAATCGTTTCAAGTAAAATGTCACATTATAAAGTGTTGCTGACGGTATCGCTGTAGCTTAATGCTTCATTGTATAAAGTTCAGTGCACTAGGACCAGTGTTATTTCAGTATAATTCAGAGACCACTATAGTTTTTAATCAATATTTAGAATTTTATATTTTTTATTTTATATTGATATAATATTGATACATATTGATGTGTGTGTGTGTGTGTGTGTGTGTATATACACACACACACACACACACACACACACATATATATATATATATATATATATATAATATATATATATATATATTTTTTTTTTTTTTTTTTTTTTACATGTATGTACTTTATATAGTTTTAGATTTATTTTCATAACCCTGATTAGGAGTTGAATTGAATCGTGTATAATGACAAACATTGCAGCTCACTCACCCGTTTGTCAATGTCATTATGCTGCAGCTGGACAAATCTGGCGCTGATGGCAGCGATGTAGCTCTGCTGATTGGAGAAGGCCACTCGGCCCGCACCTTTAGGGTATTTGAGCTCTGGGTCGGTGTCAATGCCGGCATAACACACACCTCCATACAGTCTATCCATGATCATAGCCAGCTCCACTAAACACACACAGAGGAGAAACACCATTATACAGAATATGATAGTAATGCACAAGATTACAATAAATGACATATTTACAATTTGGGAGGACAACAAGAGAGATGAAATGAGAGAGAAATTCACCTGCTCGTAGAGGTCGTGGAACGCCTCCCACAAAAATGGTCTTGCGTGGGTCGAGAGGCTGAGAGCCATCCATCACGAAATCACTGTCACTCAGGTTCCACGGGCGAATCTGGACCTGAGAACGAAAAACTGTTCATCTCTAGCAGAAATTCAATGAAACAGGTATGTTTTAAGACCTAGTAGGGCCAAACTAGCTTTCTGTGAAAAAGTGAATTTGTGCATCTCAAATCTACCCTGTAAATTATATTAGCTTATTACACTAATTAATTATATATATATATATATATATATATATATATATATATATATATATATATATATAATATATAAATTGTAATATAATATATACTCATTTAATTATTATATAATTAATTAAATATAATTTAAATATTTAATTATATATATATATATATACACACACACACACACACACACACACATAAATGATCTCATTTAAAAATCTAATTTCCTCTGAACAGTGTTTCAGTCTAGACAGAGAGCTAAACCATATTTCACTGGATGACAAATCCACTACACTGAGCTTCAGTGGGCTGTGGCAGTGCTTCACTCACTGGTTTATCTTTAATAGTGGGGCTTGAGACACACAGGTAGAGTTTCCCGTCCTCCTCGATGCAGGCGTCAATGAGGGCCTGGACCGAACTCTCCTCCTGGAAGAGCAGGAAAGCGTAACCTGCAGAAGGAAGAGCATGAGAGATGAGACAATCTCTGGCTGCACAGAGTCAGACTGCAGCCAAGACCAGAAGAGCTCAGAACACAGGAAGCACATCATCGCTGCTGACGGCAGAGACTGAAATGAGTCTGCATGTGGAGGAATAAAGACAACCAGTCTGAAACTAACAGTAACCATTCACTCATTCTGGTGATTAGAGGACTTAATCTCATCATGCATATGTAAATACACACTTAACATGCTTTCAGCATGAACCTGACTACTTTAAAGAGCACATATGCTGTATCTATCATTCTCAAGCCCTTCTGAAGGAGTGTTTTTCCACTATAACACTGCAGGTTGACAACATCAGGATCAGAGCCAGCAGAAAGACCAGAGGGAAGAAAAGAAAAGCTCTGCCGCAGGGAAAGAGAGAGCAAAAGAGTGTAAGGAGTCGAAAGAACAGAGAAATATCAACAGCCTTGGGAAATTTAGTCAAAGACTTCAAAATAAATCAGAGGAGTGTGTTGAGAGAGATTCATGAACAAGCATCAGATTTAAGAGATTTATCTTAAATATTATTAAAAAAATTCCAGATTGGATTATTCTACTCAATTAGAGATTATGATGAATGATAAAGATGTCTGAAAGAAATTTGTCTTCATGAAATTAAACATTTAAATATAATATTAAATATACTATTTTATATTATTATTATCTCCTGAGTTTAAATATAATAACTAAATCCCTACAAATAAATTATTCTAGTCAATTAGAAATTATGATGAATGATAATCAAGACAATTGAGAGGTTATAATTATTAGATCATGTAAAGAAATGTAAACGTAATAAAATACACAAATATATAATTAAATATATTTTACATACTAAATATATATTTTTAATATATTTAAATATATATTTAAAACTATGTTTAACTTTTATGCTTGCAAAAAAAAAAAAAAATCAGAATACACAGCAACTTTTGAATGGTTTGTTGTTAAAAAAAAAAAAAAAAAAAGCTTTTGTTATGATTGTGTAATTCCTGCACCCTCCAGCAGGGGCTAACTGGACCATGTTATCCAGCTAAAGCTTGGCTTCACTTCCATCCTGCTTTCCAGCTGGTTTCTGAACAGAAGGAGCTCTTAAATCAATCTCAACATTACTGATAAGCGTATAACAGCACCTGAAGAAGGCATCTAACCCTGTTTAATGTGTTTAGAGCCTCAGCGCTGACCTCAGTCCTGCCCACTGTGAGTCATGACGCTTTACACAACACTGGATGGAAAAATGACCAGCATCTTCCATTCACTCAGTCTGGATCAGTGTTTCATACGAGCTGAAGGAACAATGAGCACATCTGCAAACAGCAGTTACACACGGTGACTGGAAAGCGCAGGCATGAGGACAACTGCAGCCCAAATAAATAAAATCCATAAGTTCAGACCATCATACAGAGCAGAAATCTCATAAATGAAGAAAAATACAGTGGCCTCAAAAAGTACTTGGACACTTAAACCATTCTTAATGTGTGAAATCACTGCATTATATAACAAAACATCAAACCAAGTGACATTTTTTCATAATCTCACCAGCCTTTTTTTAATCACGGGGCACAGGACTTTTAACTATAAAATTCATTCATTTATTTTTAATTAATGGCATATATGACATGGATTTCTTTCATTCTAATTATTTACATAATAATAATAATAATAATAATAATAATAATAATAATAATAATAATAATTATAATAATAATAATAACAACAACAACAACAACAACAACAGTAATAATAATTACATTTAATATAATCATAAATTTACATACACACACACACACACACACACATACATATATATATATATATATATATATATATATATATATATATATATATATATATGTGCATGTATGTATGTATGTATTAGGATGCACGATATTATCAGAAAATATTTTTCTATAATAATTAATTAAATAAATAATATATATATTTTTCTATGTCTTTGTGTTTTTGTCTCTGTGTACTGGAAGCTTATGTCACTAAAACTAATTCCTTGCATGCGCAAGCATACTTGGCAATAAAGCTCTTTCTGGTTCTGATTCTAATTCTGAACATTATCTGCCGATAATGGCTTAAAATGTAAACATCGGCATTGGCCAGGTATGAAAAATTATGCTGATATGCCCTAAATATTTTTTTTCCAAACAGATTATGAAAACTTAAATACAAGGAGCTATAAAAGACTTCCAGAATTTTTACTCTTTTGCTTTAGACCATCTACAAATGTTAAATCTTCAAATAAAATGCATCTGTCTAAAAAAAATGCAGTAATTGTTTTATAGTTGATTTATAGTTATTTTCAAATCTTTCAATGTACTCTTATTATAAAAAACTTTTTTTTATTCTGGCAAGTCAAAAACTAAACTTAAAGACTAACCAAAATTAAAAATATTTTGTTTATAATCTCTGCACAGGTGTTTTCCAAACAAAGGAAATATACTGATATCGGCATCGGTTATCAGCATACGTATATATCAAAAAAATCCAATATCGTGCATCCCTAATATGTATGTATGTACGTATGTAAATAAATCTGTATTTAATTCTAACATATGTATGTGCATGTGTATATTATTTTGAATATATATTTAATTAAATAAAATTAACTACAATTACTATTATAAAAGCATAGATTCACTAATATATATAAGCAATAAAATGAACAGTGAAATTAACAAAAAATTGTACAATACATTATAACAGGCATAACTAAGTAAAAAAAAAAAAAAAATTAAGGAAATATCTATTTGCTAATTTAATTAAGCAAATATACATCGTATAATATGAAGTATATACAGTTGTATATTTGTTCAAATTTCATGGATATGTGGATTGTACCTGTGCTCTGTTTACCCTTTCAAACAATCTCTGTTACCTCTTTCCAGGTACTCACACAAACATGTACGTGTGTAACATGACGAAATGCAGTAGGTTTCTCCCTCTAGGTGTGTATCTGTAAGCACTTGTCTGTGTGCGTCTGTTCAAGCCACAGCAATGAACACCTGGAGGCACTTTTACGAGACAGAGACCAATCTGATGCACACAGCAACAGTTTCCTGATGCTCTGAGACTACACACTGACCAGCGTCCACACAACAGACTCATTTGAGGTGCATGCTGATTACAAACGCTCTGACCGGCTGTGACGTCATACTTTCACTATTTTCACTCAAACGAAGGAAGTGTCAAGAGGAATCATACGCTCACTGATTTGTTAAACATCTGCAGCTGTATTGAAGTGCTGCAGGAGAGATGATGTCAATGTCATTACCTTTAGGGGGAAAATAGGATTTGCTTTCTGCTTTATGAGGCCAGTCCACCACCAGGTGACCGTAGCGACGGAAACTGTTGGTGATCTCATCTGTTGGAAAAATTAAAAGTGTTTAGGCCAGAAATATGGATTTTAAACATTGTTAAAAAAGCAAGCAGTCACTACATCTCCTCTGAATAACAATACTGTGGACTCTAATTCTTCAAAAGGCAGTTCATTCCTTTAAATATCAAAAATCTTTAGTCATTTGCCTGGTGTTTTTCTGTGGCCAAAAATGCATAGCCCACAGTCTATATAATATTCTGGTCTGATTCTGTTTTGTTTTGTTTTGTTTTGTTTTGTTTTGTTTTATACCTGGTGAAAAACAACTCTAAATGATTAGAAAAATAAAGTTCCCACATTCCCACAAACTCTCATTAAAGTATTTTTTAAAATACCTTTATTTATTTGATAATTTTAAGAACTATATACAAAAAATCTGACATACCTCAATCTTTCTTCAGGGCAACAAACAGATTGGTGTTATCTAACAATTATTTATATACTGTTAGTTTAAATATTTTAAATTAGTTTTTATTTTTTATACTTTTTATTTAAATTGCAGTACATTTTTATGTGCTTTGGTCATTTTTGTTAGTTTTTGTTATTTCAATATATAATATTTTAGTCATTTCATTGCCTTGATTTAAACTAAAAAAAATTTGAATTGTTGCTTTCATGTAGTATATATATAATAATTTATTTCAGATTTATTTCAATTAACATAAAGGTTTTAATAGTTTTGGATTTAATTTTAGTTAAAGGGATAGTTCACCTAAAAATGAAAACTGTCATCATTTACTCACCCTCAAAAAGATATTCTGAAGAATGTTTTGAAAAACAGTTGCTGATAGCCAGTGACTTCCACAGTATTTTTTCCCTTTTTGAAGTCACTGGCTGCCAGCAACTGTTTTTCAAAACATTCTTCAAAATATCTTGAGCGATCAGAAGATAGAAACTGAGGATGAGTAAATGATGACAGAATTTTCATTTTTGGGTGAACTATCTCTTTAATGATAATAAACCTGAAGGATGGCCTGTACCTTCATCGATGTCTGGTGGCAGTCCTCCGACGAACACCTTCCTGGAGTAGCGCTCCATCCTCTCTCCGTTCTGACAGCGGGTGGGCGAGCTCAGGCCAGGGGTCAGCGGATGATCACCGTGACCGTCGTCCAGGAAGCCGTCCTCAAACGGAAACAGTGAAGAGCGACCTGCAACAGGAAGTAGAGAAAACAAACAGAAGAAAAGGAGCAGAGGAGGAATCACACAGGAAAAGAGATGAAAGAGAGAGAAAGCCAGAGGAGAGAAACTAATTAGTGGACCAAAAACAACAACAAAATAACCCCACTAGATTTCTACACCAATTCATTTTAATTTTATTTAATGTAATATACTACCATTTAATTAAAAAAAATTGGCTAGGATACATTAAATTGATCAAAAGTGACAGTAAAGACAACATTTATATTAAAATGCTGTTTTTAAACTTTATATTCATCAAAGATTCCTGAAAAAACGTGTCACCATTTTCAGCATTGACAATTATAAGAAATACTTCTTAAGCAGCAAATCAGCATATTAGAATTAATTTATGAAAGATCACGTGACACTGAAGACTGAAGTAATGATGCTGAAAATTCAGCTTTGATCACAGAAATAAATGACATTTGAAAATATATTCTCTTGAAAACAGCTATTTTAAACTGAAACTTATTTCACAATATCACTGATTTTACTGTATTTTTGATCAAATAAACACAGCCTTGGCAACCATAAGAGACTTCTTATAAAAACATGAAAACATCATGCAAACTTCTGAATGGTAGTATATACATATATTATAATATATGTATTTCAATGGCATAAATAACCATATATTTTAACCTGTTAACCTGAAGACACGTTAAAAAACAGAGATGCAATCGATATATTCAAAGCATCATAAAACAAGGCACATTTCCATACTGCCATTCACCAAAAAAAAAAAATAAATCAAATAAATAAGAAATTAGTGGTGTGACTGGAAGACCTTTAGACACAAACACTGATATCCCTTTTCCATCGCTATTCCTAGTTTTGAGAACAGATTTAAACATGCAAAGTTATTTAATTCAGTTTCAAAATGCTGTCTTAATTGATCTGTTTTTAAAACATGTAATAAAAACAATAATGAGCTCACATATATGATTGCAAATCTATTTATTTTAGATAGATGAAGAATGACTAGTCAACAATAGAATCAGGGTGTGCATCCTGCCACATTTGGGACTTACAGACAGCTTCAGTGATTGTAGTTTTAAGATATTAGTGGTTCATGGAAAAGAGGTATGATAGGAGTACTAGAACCAAACTAGAGCCAAAGCCAACACACGGGAGGCGCAAAACCAGACACAGAACTGGATGACTGAATTAGTTCAACACTTGAAATGGGAGTTGCCCATATGATCAACTTCAAACTTTCTAAATATTATTTTACCATCCGTTGATCATTTTGTTAGGAAACCAATAGCTGAAACATTCCTTTGTTATATGCAATAACATAAAAGGAAACAATATTTCAATTAGCAGAAAACAATGGCAAAATCAACATGAATTAATGCAATCACTGCTCAAAGGAAGCGGATATTATGATATAATGACCCCCAGTGACCCTCATAGACAAGGAAGAATTCAGCCCGAGCAAAAGCCACGTCATTTCTGCGAGCACAAAGATAAAACGGCGACAGGTTACCTCTTCTGCGACCATAGCTCCTGGCTGCTCGAGAGCAGAGAGACAGCGAAGAGAGAGAAAGATGGACAGAGAGGGACATGAACCAGGGGACAGACAGAAGAGGGAGAGAGACAGACAGGGTTTTTTTCCCAAGCTTGCATTATGAAACACTTCAGTGCAATATTAGTATGCATAGCATTTTAAGTGATGCCGCAAGTGATACAGTTCTATAGATTTCTCATTCAGGTGAACACAACAGAATCATCCTGTTCGAGCTACAATTAATTAAACTGACATGTTAGCTAACTAATGGAATAACAAATCTATATATATCTATATCTATCTATCTACATATATATTTATACATATGTAATAATATATATATATATATATATATTAAAATGTATTTTATTCCTGTGATTGGAAAGTTAAATTTCCAGCCATTACTTCAGTAAAAATAATAATGGTTTGAAAACAGTTGTGCTGTTTAATATTTTCAGGAAATTGTCATTTTCTGAAGAATTCTTTGATTACTTTTGGTTGATTTAATGAATCCTTTCAGAATTTCTTTTAAAAAATGCCCCCCAAAATGTAATTATTATTTAACAATATCCTGAAGGGTCCTGAAGTAGTCAGGTCTAAAGAAAGCTTTGGAGAACGGCTCCGAATGCATGACATTTTCAGAGTTGGAGCTATTGTTCTCATTCTGCGGCGTCTCACTTTTTTGGGTTTTCATTAAAACTGCCTGTAGCCACTGCGTACATAAAGACGTCTAACCGGCGTTGTTAGGGGGTCTCATACTCCTAGCAACAATGAAAGGAGAAAGCTACAGTGTCTGGAATGAGTCACCATACACCCCGCGAGACGGACGGGGTATTTGTTCCTCACTGGGATTTGAGAAGTGACTGTAGGGCAGCAAGAAAAAGGAAAGTGACAGTGAGACAGCAGTTTCTCTTTCTGTTAAAGAATAACCACTGTCACATTTAAGAGTGAGAAACCACAACTGGTGGAAGTCCCTCGGGCTGATTCTTAATACAAGTCACAGCATATCACTCACAACCTTGACACACTGGGATACAGTCTGACAAACTCTGTCCTCTTAACATGTGTGAAGTCAACACCAGCCAGGCATTTTTTCTGCAGTTTTGCCTTATAGATGGATGAACGTGTGGACCCAGACCATCAGGGGTTATAATGAGACAATCTACTTGTGCTTCTTACTTCTAGTATAAATATGTGAGGGAGGTGTTCACAAAAAACACTGTGCTCATCTGAGGCATTTCTTAAGTGCTTGGCTATGCATTTTTGAACTAGATGGACGTCTTTAGCCATTACAGCATTTTTATCTTACAGTCTTATGTCTGTTATTCAGCATCTCACAACAAGACACGTTTTAAAGACGCCATGTTAAGTTATAAATAGTTCAACTTTTGACATGCAGGGAAGCATATCAATGTCAGTTTGAAAACACGGACTAGTCAGCTAAATCTGTTGCAATACAAACATATTTCCATATAGACATGAATGATGCCATTCAAATGGAAAAGACATCAGTATGTGTTTGATTCATTTTTTGCAGTCAGTGAACTAGGACATTCAAATTCACTTTTAAAGCCAATGCAAATTTAAATTGGGTACATTTTCGATCCACTAAAAGTTGTTGTTACATATTTTGCTAATTTATATAAACCAAGGTTTTTATCGTAACATTTTTGTTAAGCCTAGTTAAGCTGAAAACACTGAATAAGCATTAAACATGAATAAACCTTGCTGCCAAGGGAACGTTTCTAATGTTTGATTTGTTTAAGTTAAAGCACTAAAATTACTACAAGTAAATAAAATAAAACTGAAACCAAACTAAAACTAAAACTAAAACTGAAATAAAAATTTAATACAAAAATCACATAAAATTACTCAAATTAATATAAATATATAATATCTAACATATACATACATATATGTGTGTGTGTGTGTAATTTTTTTTTATATTTTTTAATATAAAAATATTTTAATATACTAATTAAATCTAGAAAGTAATTATAAAAAATAAATAAAGAATATAATATAAAGTAAAATATAATATAAAATAATACAAAAATATAAATAATATAATATAATATAATATAATATAATATAATATAATATAATATAATATAATATAATATAATATAATATAATATAATATAATAATATAATATAATATAATATAATATAATATAATATAATATAATAATCTTCCAATAAAAATGTGGTCAAATCTGGTCAAATTGGGCAGTGGCTGGTGGGCAAAAGTAGTTAAAACATCAAAATCACTAAAAGATTAAAATTTAAAGACTTCTTATCAACTTCAAGTCTGTGAAACTTTGAACTTAAAAGGCGAGTTCATACAAACAGACATGGAAACTATTCTCCCAGTTAAATTGTCCAAATTAGAGGTTTTAAGAGTGGTCACTGGCCCTGCCGGCTCCTTCCTGTGCTGCTCCCACCAAACACGAATGACACGGCAGACCTCAAACATCCCCCTCGAAGCTTTTCGGTGGTACCTACAGCAGATACACAGATACCTACTACAACTATCAGACTAATGAGCCTGATAGTTCATTAGTCAGGAGTATGACCCTGGTAAAAACACTCCTGGCGTTTCCTCCCTTTCATGTTTGTTCCTCTGGCCGTACGCCACTGGCTGAGGAGGAGCGTGTGTATATAAGCTTTCAGGACTGCTAATCATAGCAGGGGAGATGCTCATGTGTGCGGTTTGGTGGCACCACAGAAGGAAACAGAGGGTCAGTACATTGCACTGGGGCCTACAAGACACTAATGAAACACTGAAATGGGTTTCGCATTGGCTGATATGGGAAATTATAAGGGAAATCTAATGTCTTTATTAACAATACAACACAATTTAATTATGGCAGAAGAGACCGAAATAAAATTGCTCAATTAAATGAATTGGTAGATTTTGAAATAGACACAAGGGGGAGACACAAAGTGTTACTGTGCAAATAAGCATATACACTACCATTCAAAAGTTTGAGATCAATAAAACATGTTTTATTCAGCAAGGATGCATTAAGTAGTTCAAAACTGATTCATAAGGCTAAAAAAGATTTCTATTTCAAATAAATGCTCTTTTGAACTTTCTATTCATCAAAGAATCCTGATCAAATGTATCATGGTTTCTTCAAAGACAAAGCAGCGCAACTGTTTGTAGCATTGATAATAATAAGAAATGTTTCTTGAGCATCAAATCAGCGTATTAAATTAATATTTTATACTTGTACAAATGTACCTATATATATATATATATATATATATATATATATATATATATATATATATACACACACAAACTTTTAAATGGTAGTGTATATTGAATAATTTGTCTCAGCAGATTGAAATATGAGGGGATATATAAAACGATGTACTTGCTGCCTTAGAAATCCAACACTTTGTTCATCTGAAATGAAAAGCATGTGTTCATTAGCATTAATACGATACAGTAAGAGAGAGATACTCACAGTTCAGTGGTAATATATGTTCCGCTACTGGATGGTGAAAGTTGAGACCCATGCGACCTACAAAGAGATCAGAAAAACAAGCCATGAGAGTTTTGAAACCATTGAGACATCTTACACACTGTAAACCAGTTTATAACCCTTCTTTGATGCAATATTAGAGTTTAATTCACTAAACTGACATGAACATCAGATGTAAGGCCTCAAAAACCAATATTTTTAACCAATTCACCTGGAGGACTATTCATTTTAAATGCCCATTCCTGCTGTTTTGTGAATGTTTAGGAGTGCAGATGAATTTTAGCATATCAGACTAAAAGCAACAAAACTGCTGTTATAGATGGAAATGCAAAGCATACTTGCATTGCATTAAGAGCACAGCATTGCATTGCATTTTGTTATGATGAACTCATTTCAAAATGTTAATATAGCATGCTTAAAGATACATTTATAACTCATGAAACGCTTGCATTTGCATATTCAGATTAAAAACATTGTTTTATAAAAAAATTTTTTTTTTAATGAGGACATGTCCCCAAAGGTTTTCTCAATTGTCATAGCGAACACCTAGGCACCTCCTAAGTAAACACACACATGGGTTCTCTGTAACTACATGAAGAGTTCATTTGCATGTTCGTAAAACAGCTGTTGATTTATTTTCAGAGTCAGAGCTCTAATGTGCCTGCATTAGCACTTTTGGTTACAAATGACACCATAGCTCCCGTGGGCTTCCAGAGAATGCTGTAAGCAAGCCTCGACGGGCTCTTATGCAAATTTCTGAACTGTTGCAAGCCACATTTGCAAAGTTCTTCCCAACAGCCCACCGAGAATCCCAGTGATGCTCTGCCCTTCAGTTGTTCAACTAATGCCAAGTGATGGCAAGCAATGAGAAATTTGCACAACGTGGTACAGTTTCAACAGGTATTTGGCACTGTGAGATGTACTGTAAGACGTACAGGGCAAATGTTTCCCAGCTTGCATGTGATGTTCGGACTAGTGTGCTGTGCTTTATATAGTGCTGCACTGAGAGCACGTCCTTCATATTTGGAACATTTTCTCAATAATTCAAATCAAAGCAGCTCAACCGCCAGCACATGTGCCAATGATAGCCAAAGGCAGATCATGATTTGATCATAAAGCTTCAACACCTTTGAAAACCTGTGATTCATCTCATCAACAGCACAATGCCCTTTAAAGAAAGCCTATGCTTCAAATACATAGTCATTTGAATTAAATGTCACTGCTGAGTCATTCTGAAAAAACAATACTCACATACAATAAACAAAAAAACTGTTATTTGTAAGTATCTTTCTATTGTTTTCCAGACTATATAAAACTAATGGTCCTAAAATCAAGATTGCATGTGCATTAACTAATGCATTGGGCAGAGACGCTTATCCAAAGCGACTTAAGGTATGGTCACATTTTCCAAAATTTTGTGGGGCAAAAAATGTAAACTGTCTATTGCCAATTAGTGTAGTGATGTATGAAGCACAGCAACAGCAGAAATCATTTCTAGACCGAGCAGCGGATTTGCTTGACCAAACTGAACCAATCGAGAAATCTGAAATTTTACCCCTGAAGAAATTTCCATTGAAACGAATGGATCTCACCTGTGAAATGTTCATTCAACATAAATACATTTTATGCATTGATACAAGAAGTTGAATTTACCTGACAAACAAAAATCTATAAGATTATTTTTACAATAATCATCTTGAATTTAAGTGCATGTTGAGTTTATATTCATTTAGGCATAAAACTAAATGTAGTCACTAAATTTGGTTTAAAGATATTTGGACTTTAGCTGGAACACAAAACATGTAGTACTAAAAGAAATGGACAAATACTTCCTTTCCAACATAAATTTGGTTAAAACAATCACTGTGAGAGAATTTGCATGAGCAAATTTGAGGTCAAGCAGATAATGGGAGACACTGATTGAAATGTAAACTATAAATAAATGAGTACGGTTATAAACAAAGCCTCAACCTTACTGTTTTTCAATATTTTTGCATTTTCTGTGGAATATTAAAGTGATGCATGTAAATATTTTGGAGTGGCTGTAATTCTGAGGCTGGTTTCACTTGTTTCAGACTTCAAGACGGTGGTGAAGAAGTTGCTGGTTTTAGCTGGATTTGCCAGTATCCTCATGCTAGACACTTCTACATTTAATGGAAACCTACAGCTCACATTCAATTAAGATTAACATCATTATTCTTTTGACAGGGTAGAGACACCTCAAAGACAGAGCCGAACATGTTCCCTTGACATTTGGTCTATGGTTATGCAAATCATGCATTTCCCTTTCCCCTCTCGCTGTTTGATCAGGCCTGAACTCTGGAAGCAAATGTCAGTGTCTTTCCTTCTGCATGAAAGAGGGCGAATTTCTAGTCTTGTTATGACAGATACACATAATCCGACATTCCCCCTGACACACCAGCTTAAAATACAAGGTTAGAATACAACATCTAAGGATTAGGAGCTTCAAAAACGGAGCACAGTTACAAAAGGGTTAAAGCTTGTGTCTCAAACCTTGTGGAATATATATTAAACACTTAGGCTATGTTTACACGACAACGATGTAGTCAAAAACAGAAAAGTTTTTCCCTTGCGTTTTTAAAACGTTTCACGTATACACGACAATGTTTTCTAAATTATTCGCGTTTACACATATTCACAAAAACGGCCAAAAACTGAGTATTACGTATGCCAGGCCAGTAGCTGGCGCTGTCACCTTGTTAGTAAACAGTACCTGTAGGAAAGTGACGATAATATGTTGTATATGATGCATCTCTGCTGTTGGTTGTAGTATTGGTGAAGTAAATCCACACTTTGCTGAAGAAGCGTTAGCAAACTCTTGAGTAGCAACAACTGTACCATGTACTCCACCATTGTTGTGTACAGGTCCTTCTCAAAAAATTAGCATATTGTGAAAAAGTTCATTATTTTCCATAATGTAATGATAAAAATTAAACTTTCATATATTTTAGATTCATTGCACACCAACTGAAATATTCCAGGTCTTTTATTGTTTTAATACTGATGATTTTGGCATACAGCTCATGAAAACCCAAAATTCCTATCTCAAAATATTAGCATATTTCATCCGACCAATAAAAGAAAAGTGTTTTTAATACAAAAAAAGTCAACCTTCAAATAATTATGTTCAGTTATGCACTCAATACTTGGTCGGGAATCCTTTTGCAGAAATGACTGCTTCAATGTGGCGTGGCATGAAGGCAATCAGCCTGTGGCACAGCTGAGGTGTTATGGAGGCCCAGGATGCTTCGATAGCGGCCTTAAGCTCATCCAGAGTGTTGGGTCTTGCGTCTCTCAACTTTCTCTTCACAATATCCCACAGATTCTCTATGGGGTTCAGGTCAGGAGAGTTGGCAGGCCAATTGAGCACAGTAATACCATGGTCAGTAAACCATTTACCAGTGGTTTTGGCACTGTGAGCAGGTGCCAGGTCGTGCTGAAAAACGAAATCTTCATCTCCATAAAGCTTTTCAGCAGATGGAAGCATGAAGTGCTCCAAAATCTCCTGATAGCTAGCTGCATTGACCCTGCCCTTGATAAAACACAGTGGACCAACACCAGCAGCTGACATGGCACCCCAGACCATCACTGACTGTGGGTACTTGACACTGGACTTCAGGCATTTTGGCATTTCCTTCTCCCCAGTCTTCCTCCAGACTCTGGCAACTTGATTTCCGAATGACATGCAAAATTTGCTTTCATCCGAAAAAAAGTACTTTGGACCACTGAGCAACAGTCCAGTGCTGCTTCTCTGTAGCCCAGGTCAGGCGCTTCTGCCGCTGTTTCTGGTTCAAAAGCACACGCCTGTGCACGGTGGCTCTGGATGTTTCTACTCCAGACTCAGTCCACTGCTTCCGCAGGTCCCCCAAGGTCTGGAATCGGTCCTTCTCCACAATCTTCCTCAGGGTCCGGTCACCTCTTCTCGTTGTGCAGCGTTTTTTGCCACACTTTTTCCTTCCCACAGACTTCCCACTAAGGTGCCTTGATACAGCACTCTGGGAACAGCCTATTCGTTCAGAAATTTCTTTCTGTGTCTTACCCTCTCACTTGAGGGTGTCAATGATGGCCTTCTGGACAGCAGTCAGGTCGGCAGTCTTACCCATGAATGCGGTTTTGAGTAATGAACCAGGCTGGGAGTTTTTAAAAGCCTCAGGAATATTTTGCAGGTGTTTAGAGTTAATTAGTTGATTCAGATGATTAGGTTAATAGCTCGTTTAGAGAACCTTTTCATGATATGCTAATTTTTTGAGAAGGACCTGTATGTTTGTTTGCGCTTGCCTTTAAAATGGGTTTTTCATGAGCTGTATGCCAAAATCATCAGTATTAAAACAATAAAAGACCTTAAATATTTCATTTGGTGTGCAATGAATCTAAAATATATGAAAGTTTAATTTTTATCATTACATTATGGAAAATAATGAATTTTTTCACAATATGCTAATTTTTTGAGAAGGACCTGTATGTTTGTTTGCGCTTGCCTTTAAAATCAACACGTACTGCACATGTCTACATAACTAAGACGTACTACGCACACGCATGACTTCACCGTTCAAAAATTCCCGTATTGGGTGTTTACACGGAAATGATAACAGTGCCATTTTCAAAAACTTGCACTTTGAAACCTGTTTTCAAAAATATGCATTTTCAGTCCCCAAAACGCCGTTGTTATTTAAACGAACAGGTAAAGCTCATAAAAATTTCCCATTTTTGGCTGAAAACGTTGTCTTGTAAATGGCCCCTTAAACCTAATAAGAAAAATATTGGATCTGACAATGGTTTTAGTACAGTTATTGACTAAATGATGCAATGCATCATGAAATCTACAATTTGGTCAATTTCATTTCAGAATTGTTCTGAAAATAGGTAAATTGCAATGTGAATTAAAAATTATATTAAAACTCAGAAATTTAAATGTCAAATTTCTTTCATTAGTGATTCATATACATTTTGAGTTTCAACATTATTACTCTTTAAATACAATAATCTGCTGTAGGCAAAGTGACCTACATTTGATTTTTGACCACTGAGAATGGGAAAAATCCAACAATTTGCACATGGAGCTGCATTGATCTACATATCCCATATTGAACTATATTGCATTTTGAATTAAGAACTCACATTGTTAAATGCTGACCATTTCAAAGTCTCATAAAATTTCTCTAAAGTCTCTTAGTTCTGATTCTGATTAAATGGGCTTTAAGAGCCGTCAGTACAAGCTTTTGCTGTGGAAAATCAGACTGAGACTGTAATGTCCTTGAAATTGTGCAACATTCACACACCTTGAGCTTCACACGGCCACCCTAACAGGGTGGCTTTAAGGAAAAACAAACAATGTTAAACTATTAATAGAAAAGACCCTACAGTGAAATGTGGTGCACTGAGAACTGACAAACTGCTGCAAAACTGATCTGAGACAAACAGTTAAAGAGATAGTTCACCCAAAAATTAACATTCTGGCATCATTTACTCACCTATTAGATTTTTAACGTGTGGTGTTTTTGTTGTCCATACAATGAAAGTCAGTGGGGTTTAATATTATTTTGGTCACCATTGAAATTTATTGTATGAACAGTTGAAACATTCTTCAAAATGTCTTCTTTTTTGTTGTACAGAAGAAAGCAAGTCATATGGCTTTGGAATGACAGGCAAATAAATTATTTCTTTTTCAAGTTTGGGTGAACTATCCCTTTAAATCTAGTCAATTAAATATGTTGGTAACAATTTACAATTTGCTTTCATTAGTTAACATTAGTTAATATGAACAATAAAAATTGACAATTACTTCAACAGCATTCATTAATCTCAGTTACTGTTAATATCAACATTTTGAACTAACTAAGTTATATCTGTTTGCAAATAAATGCACACTCTGAAATAACATGGGTGCGAACATTTTCATTAAACTAACATTATCAAAAGTTGATAAATTCTGTAAAAACACATTGCTTATTGTTAGTTCATGTTAGTTAATGCATTAAAGGGATATTCCACCCCAAAATGAAAATTTTGTCATTAATCACTTACACCCATGTCGTTCCAAACCCGTAAAAGCTCTGTTCGTCTTCGGAACACAGTTTAAGATATTTTGGATTAAAACCAGGAGGCAATTGGAATTGTTGAAAAAAGTCGTTATTTTATTTTTATTTTTTTGCTTATTAAAAGTGTTCCTGTCACTTCATATAACCCAGATTGCACGTCTGATGGCAGATGGAGTATTCTGACGACGACTTTCATGCCTTTTATGGACCTTGACACAGTTATTTACTTGGCAGTCTATGGGACAGTCTCAAGCCTCCCGGTTTTCATCCAAAATATCTTAAATTTTGGTCCGAAGACAAACAGAGCTTTTACAGGTTTGGAACGACATGGGGGTAAGTGATTAATGACAAAATTTTCATTTTGGGGTGGAGTATCCCTTTAACTAATGTTAACAAATGAGACCTTGCTTCATATTACTTTTTAAACGCTTTTAAGGCATTTATTTTATTTGACTTTGAAAAGTTCAATGTAACTACAATTGCTGCTTAGTTTTTTTTCCTACAAAATAAATAGATTGTATTAATTGCATTAAAATATATATAAAAAAAATTACTGACAGCCCTGTTAAATATACAAATTTATCAAAATGATGCAGTTACATCACTAAACAATACTAATTATTTAAGCAAATTGAAAAATGTTCAGCATGAAGGCTGATCTTTTATTGTCCGAGCACACGATCTCAAATAAGAGTGTCAGTTTGAAAAACGAGACATTTTGGCTTACTATCTTTGTACACATTATCCTGGGCCTTCGATACGGGACGTGTTGAATCGTGAACCCTGAGACACTTTCATCAGTGTCAGCGTTCAAAGTCACACCAGCCTAGGCTTGACAAACATCTTGCATCATGATCTTAGCTACCGTCTCAACTTTGGCCTACAGGGTCAAACTGAGCTCTGACTGAACCCAGCGGACCTCAGCGTCCCAGATTTCAGGTCACCCTGTCAAACGCATTCTAGTTTGAACTGTAATGAGAGGAACCGGTTTCCTCAAATATACTCCTCTCATCAGCTAGCTCAGTCTGATCATTATGGCTGAGTGATTGAGCATAATGAAATCAGACTGCTAAGCTGTGACTGTCACCACAGTATCAGTCAAGCTCTGGAAGATTTTTCAAAACCTATGACGTGTAGGAAACAACCGATTTGGTTCAAACCTTTGGTCACAGTTACACAAGACAGATCATGTGAGAGGGCAAAAAGAAATCTGTGTGCGTGTGCTTGCACAAAGGCATCTTTGTGATCGTGTGTGTGTGTGTTTGTGTCAATGTTAGGACCTCAGAAAGCCAATGAGACTGTGCTCGGATGCAGATTATTCTTCTGCAGATTAACTTTTCCTCCAAATTCAATTGGATTAATGTGGATTCAGAAGTGTGAACAGGCTCAAAACACCTCAGAAGTCCATTTGAACCAAAGACTTGAGGACATCTGGAGCAAAACCAAGAAAACCATCCACTTCAGAGACAGAGAGCATACTAAAATGGTTAGTTCGGCCAAAAATTAAAGTGCCATCACAATTACCTGTATGACTTCCCTTCTTCTCTGGAAAACAAAAGATAATATTTAAAGTGCACCATTATGGATTTTTGAAAATTATCTTTCATGCAGTGCGTAACACAGCTCTAAGTGAATGAAACCATCCTGCTAAGTTTTAAATCTGAAAGTGCACCGTATATAAAGTTATTGTCTCTCAAATGAAAGAGTCGACTCTGAATCATTGAAATGAGTCATTTTTAAAACGAATCCCAAGCGGTTTCATGTTGACACTTCTTGGTCTTTTTACGTTGGTCTGAATGAAAATGCATATTAATTCTTTGCCACTAGGTGCTGCTTTTGGAGTGTTAAAATAGCTGTTAAACGAATCGTTTGGGAGAGCAAATAAGGTAAAAATAAATGCATATTATAAGACAATAAAAGTGCTTTTTGACCTTGCATGCATGTCAACCTGTTGTTGGGGACTCCCAAAACCAAAATATGAACCTTTCATTACCCATAATTTAAAAAAAATGCCCTTTATAGTCCATACAGTGAAAGTCAATGGGGTCCAATGTTGTTTGTTCTTCAAAATTCCTTCATTTGTGACTTCCACAGAAGAAAGTCATTCAGGTTTGAAACAATATTAGGGGGGAGGAAATGATGACAGAATTTTAATTTTTTGGGCAAAATATTAAATTCCTTTAAAGGAGCCATACCATAATTCTTCTATGTTCTTTATGTATTCTAAATCAACTTACTTCTTGTGCCAAAAACAGTAATGAATTAGTTTTTCATGGCCTGTGCCTTTAAGACTTATTTTTAAACCCCCTCACATGTGAAATGAGGGCATTTGATATACTATCAACAGATAAAACGGGTGAGGAAATTTTGACTTGTTAGTTTGTGTTCATAGTGTACAGTATTCTATGATAAGATTGCAGCAATTAACAAATGACAACAATCCAAACAATTCCCAATGCACACAATCAACTCCTGCCCTATACATTCTTTTTCATTCAAGAAGCTGTTTCACTTGAACATTCATCACAATAGGGAAAAAAGATAATCACAATTTCCATTTCATTCCAGAAAAACAACAGACTGATTTTGAGTCTATTTTACAGATCACTGATCTGCTAATGACCTCTTGTAACCTTATCAACAACAACATAAATGTCATGACAAGCAGATGCCAAAACTACAGTGACTCACCGCATTTCCCAAACACACACACAAACACACACACACACACGAGAAGCACAAGCACTATTCATGCAGATGTAATATGGGAACAGGTTTCTTTGGAAATTAAAAATTAATAATTCTTAAATGACTTCAAAAATCTACAATAAAAACACCTGCTCACCAAATATAATTCCAACATCAATTCTGTTCATAGCCTACTTTACTGACATCTGCTCGAGGGGAGCAGTTTTGCCAGACTGACGGTCAGGATCATCTGTTTTATTCCAGGGGTGCTCACTCAAGTATTCAGATCCTATAACTGCCAAATGCATTCTCACAGACACATTTGACCCACAACTACCTACATCTATTCCCACAATGCAGCTCTTCACAGCCTTTCTCTCACCCAGATCTGGAAAAACACCTGATGTGGCTCTCCATGCATCCAGCACATAAAAACAATTACCCTCTCCTCCTGTTTTACACGCTTCCATTGTCTACAAGAGGAAAGTCATCTCTCATGATATCCCTTGAGACTCTAGTGTGATCTTATAACATCACATGAGAAAATTTCCCACAACTACTAAACTTTCCCTTCAGCAAATGGTCTGTACAGAATCACTGAATATGGTACCGATCAAATTCTGGAAGAATAAATGTGAAAAACCAAATACATTTCTGTATATACAGTAGACAGTTGTATTTATATAATTTACACTACTGTACTGTGTAGGTTTTTTAAATGTTTTTGAAAGAAGTCTCTTATGCTCAACCAAGGCTTCATTTATTTGATCAAAAATACAGTTATATTAAGAAATATTATTACAATTTAAAATAATGGTTTTCTGTTTGAATATGTTCTAAAATTCAATTTATTCCTGTGAATTATTAATAAATAACAATTATTTAAAGCACAAATTAAAATGTAGTGGCAGAAAAATACACCAAAACCAACAAATATTCATAACTGAAGCCAAGTGTTTTGAATATTTTGAGGTCAAAAGAAAATAGAAGCATGGATGTATAAATAGTCCTAAATGATTCCTTTATATAAAATCAGTGATAGTCATTGGTGGGCCAGCAGCAGGGTGATGTTTACCTTTGTCACGGTTTGTCCCAATCATGTCCATTAAGGAATTCTCCAAAGTTTGCAAGTTGAATGGGTCAAAGGGGCGATTCCTTTCCTGAAAGACAGAAGGATTTGGCCAAAGGTCAGAAGTTAAAGATGAGCTTATTTTGACCAGGAACCACCCAAATAGACAATAAGAAACTCCCTGACTGATATGTAAAGTGAACAACCACAGTTTTTGTTTTTACATGTCATTTATGGGTGGGTAAATCTAAAAAAATCAAATACACCGCCGGAAAAAAAGAAAAAAAAAACAGGCTGGTGTAAAACTCAACAATTCAAATCCAGTCCATGTGTTGTTAATGTCAACTATTAAAAATCCTTTTTGTTAACTGAAACAAAGCTAAAATAAAATTAAAGATATATAAATAATACAAACTAACATTGGTCCATAAATTATCAGAATTTCTGTCTCTTAAAAGGTGACTAAATACAGATATATACAGATATATATATATATATAAAATCTTCCTCAAAAGTGCTCACTTTAGGTACTTCTTGTATTGTGTTATGTTTCCAGTTGTTGAGATGTATTGTTTCTTATTATTTTTATTGTCTCTTATTGCTCTTTTTCTTTTTTTATTTATTGTCTTTTTATTACATTGTTTCTATGCCCTTCTACCTTATCTTTTCAAGAGAAAGAATTTCACTGTGCTTAAGTACAGATGACAAAGATCTTAAATCTTGAAAAAAGCAACTTTATTTCCAGAAGCAAATGATGAGTTAAGTCAACTTTTGCCATTTTTTGGGCAGACTGAACAGACTGTCAGTTTGTAGCAAATGTTTATATTCACAGTATATGAACACACATTAAAAAAATAAAAATCACTCAGGGCAACAATATTATCTATTTTTTTTTTTTTTTATCAGAAGCACTATGTATTTCAAACTTGTGACTACTGATCATCATCTCTAGCTCAGTGTTTCTCCCTCTCACTATCAAACACTAATCAGGTGAGATGACTGCATGCAATCAAACAAGTTAAAGACAATGAGCAAGAGAATAGAGGAAAAGTGACAGAGAGAGTGAGCCGGTGAAAGTGTGTGGATGAATACGGCAGTGGGCAGAGGCCAGCTGAGGGAAGCACATTGTTTGCACATCGAGCCCATTGTCACGCAACTGGCTGAGCATTCAAAAAGCGATATTTCCCCTCTCAGGTTCCAGATAAAAATCTGCCCACTTTGTGAAAATCATGAGCAATCAAAACGCTGAGCTCTTCACTTCAGTCACTATCAGACACGAGCCACACATATTTCAGAATTAAACAACACACACACATGTGCCTGTTTTGCATACCTTATATACAGTATTTTACATACTAAACTAAAAACTACATTTGCTCCTAAAACTGTGGTCTGTCAAATACTTCAAATTTGTTGATTGGTTATATTTTTTTAGTTTGCTTTATTTACTTACTTTACTATTTATTTACTACTAGTTTGCATTAACTTCAATGGAAAAGCCCATGGTTTCTTTTTAATGAGGGTATTGTATGCATGGCAGAAGTTCACGTGATGATGAAAAAAATTATCTACAATATCAGGAAACTGACAGCATTGTGGGCAAAAGTGCAAGACATCAGACTTAAAATAACACTTTTTATGTGAAAACCATTAGTGTTCAGCTACTATGTGTTTTTCAATGCCCAAGGTTCAGTGGAATTGTCACATTTGTGTTGAAATTTAATTAAGAAAACCAAGGTGTACAGTACATCCAAACAAATCAACACACGAAATTCACTAAGATGTTTGAAATCAGAAATTTACGATGAGCCTCACATGCTCAAAGCCAGTTTTATCTGTGTGCATGACTCATCAAAAAAATAAAAATAAAAAGTGAAATAAAATAAAAAATTTATAAGCATAGTAATTACGGCCAATTATGTAAAAAACAGTCTATCAAATACAGCAGAATCCGATAATGCTTCCACAATCTTAAGAATTAATAAATTTGCTTTGTTTAAACAAAAATATCAATGTCCTCTATCTGAGAATATCACTGTGTCAACAATATGCAATAATGTTTCCGTTTATGACAGCCAGAGAAGGCCCCGCCCCCTCATCCAACAAGCACCAATCAGATTTGAGTGGTGTTCCCTTTAAACGCCCCCAGAAGAGCTGCAGAAGAGCCTTTGATGGGAATTTGAACCCTTCCACCTTACAATGACATTTATAGAAACAGCTGGAAAATTATTCAAAACAACTCTTCCTTAGAATAGAAACATAAGAGATATAAAGAAATAATAGGTATTTCTGTGAATTTTAAATATATATAAAAATTTGAGTCTCATCTGTAGAAATTTGTTCACACAGTCATATCCTTCAATACAGAGAAACACATAACAGATATCAGAATAATATGTATTTCTGAATTATATGTATATATAAAGTTTTGAGTCTCATCTGTAGAAATTTGGTCACACAGTGATATCCTTCAACACATAAAAATAATGTTTTAATGTTTTATTTTGAATATATTATGTAGAACTGTTTTTGATGTATTATTATTATTGTCTATAAATTGTTTTATGATAAATTACGTCTATGAATTGTTTTATAACCAATGATACATTATGCATAAATATTGTATGAATACTTTGATGCATTATTATAATCACTATATTCACAAATTTCTAACAATTATAGGCTATATAAAAAATAAATACAAATGTAAATAAAAAACGTTATTCCTAATTCTATACGCTTCTGACTTTTATGTATAAACAATGTATTCAGCACTGACTAATCTCACCTGAAATGGCAGCATGTTGTTGCTGTTGTCGGTTCTGAAGGGCTCCGGGGTCTCTGAGATCATCCAGGGTTTCTGCAGGGCTCCGGGTCTCTGGTATTTCGGGGGCGCGATGACATTGCTCGGGAAGGGCTTCTTCGTCGGAGAGATGGGGTTGAGCTGAGACGGGACGCCGAGCCCGAGCGCTCTCCGCGGGTCTCTGCCGCTCCAGGGGTTCGCCGCGGAGCTCCACACCGCGTTCTGATGGTTATTCCAGGCGGACGAAGACGCGGTCGACGCGGACACTTTATTGATGAGCGTCTGGTGGCTGTAGGGGCTCCTCTGGTTCACACTCAGCGGAGACCTTCTCATCTGCGGGGAGAAATTACCTCCGAAAACCGGGTTGACGTGATGGGGAAAGTTTTGAAAAAGCATCGTCCCGTTCACCGACGGAATCCCTTGGAAAAAGCCTTCGTCTACGGCGTTGGTGGACCAAGTGCTGCCGAACGACGGCGAGAGAGAGGAATCCTGCGGGAAACCCAAACCCGGTAACACCGGAGACTCCATGGCGAGCCGCTCGTTGTGACCGACGTGGTTCTGCTCGTCCAGCACCGGAGGCTCGGAGGGGGTCGGGGTGGATGGAGGCTCTGTATGTGACGGCTCTTGGTGCTGGTGAGGCTGAGCTTTGCTTTTGTCCATCAGTAAATCATCCTGCATGTTTTGAGCTGAAACACAGATCATCAGTTATTATTGATCACAGCGACCGGGCTGGGGTTTTATTATTAATGAGCCCCTGATCAGCCATGTAGCGATCAGGATCTATCTAAACTCCGGGTTTACCCCCCCTCGCAACACGAATACAGGAGAGAAAAGCTCGGAGGTCACCGACATTCACCAATTTTCGCCACGTCTCGTTTTTCTCTCACTGGAACTCCAGACAGAAATGAGAAACCGATTCTTTTTCCTGTTTTTTTTTTCTCACAAGCCCCGCCCCTCAATTTGCATACGTCAATAAATACAGCTGCGTCGTTCAGCGAGGTTAAAAGAGACGCGCGTAAATAAATCAGGAAAAGAGGTTTGCGTTGAGTTTACTTTTAATAAGTCATTTGTTTACAGTCATCGTAAGACTTCGCGACGTTGAATTTTGACGAATGTCAGCTAAATTAGCTAAATGCAAAAGTTTCTTGTATAGTTTTACACCACTTCTGCAGCTAATAATAGGCATAACTAATTTTGCTGACTCGGTGCATTACAGAATAGCCTACATGCTGATATTTCAGGTGACTTCATCCCTAATGTGCAGTAACTTTTGCGCGTTGTTATTGTGTCAAAGGATAGTTTGTTGAATATTTATGATTTTTACATGTTTATTCTTACAAATTTATCAATTTATTGTAATATGTTGTGCAAATTATTGTGCATCTTATTGATTTTGTGTATTTTTATGCAATCAGTAAAGCACATATCTAAAGATCTAGTAAGAAAGAACATGTACAGTTCTAAGCACAAGTTTGTAAACTATATGTTCAGACATTTTGACTTGGATGGTGTACAAACAGTCCATGGCACAGCTCAGCAACTAGGTTATATTTGCTGCAGGATCTTGGGTTACACCCAGCAATGCTGCACGAAACATCTACGCAACAGAAATCCCTGAAGCTTTTTATTTTTTTTCCACTTCATGGCTTTTAGCCACTTCATATTGAGACATATCCGAGACACATCTCCATTTTGCACCCTTTAGGTATTACGTCTCGTATATTGTTTACCAATTTTGTGAAGGGTTAAGCCTACCATTTCTTATGCAAATAAGATCGAGCTAAAATATACTTTGACCATATGGGAAAAAGTAGGCTACAGCAATTTCTACATACCTCTTGAGGGTTTCTGCGATGCCAAATATATTCCCATGAAAAACAGGCCGAGAATGCGACAGTTTCAGCGAGCCTGATGGATTTATGAACTCAACCTTTTATCAAATTTTAATCAGAATAGACGATCGTGACAAGATGAAGAGCGTTTCTGCCAAATATTCCGCCCGTTAATCCTCGTTTTGCTGCATTAGAGCTGCATTATAGAAGGTCATTATAGAAATCATCACTTCAGAGCACGCGTTGACCATCTAAAAGACAGTAAAAAAATATTGCTTTATACCGGCACAACACATGCACGCATATTACAATGCATTTCTAAAATGCACCGGGTTATTGGAAAGGGAAATAATCAAATCCAACACTTTCATCCACCGCACACAACTCAGAGTAGCAATTATTTAACACACATAACATGCATCTGATGGGTTGACTTTTTTTCTCTTGCTTTCTTTTTTCCCGCTGTACATGAATCAGACTTTACCTTATCGTTCACCTTTTGGGATTCTGCAAATAAGACTATTTCTGTTTGTCTCGCCTGGGTTTTGATATGACAGATGAGCTGCCCTTCTGCAGTCGCCTCAACAGCTGATTGACTGCGGCGCATGGCTGATGCACTGAGGGATTGTGGGAATTGTAGTTTTTCGGTCAATACAGCCATCAAACGCACTATATGACTTGTTGTAAAGCATATAATATAACATGCAAATCACAGTTTAACCCTTTAGTATACAGTCCCGATATATTATGGTACAGATGGCTTGGTCTTTAAATTAGGTAGGCTACTAAATATTAAAATATTAAACACACAGTTTTTATTTAGCAAAATAATAGCACTCTTATCATAGAAGAATATTACCTGACATAACAGAACTTTGATATGGAACAAAACAATGATATGATGTGATATGATGAACAGGTTTTGTGTCATAGATGTTGATATATTGTGGATTTTAACATGCTTAAATGCTGCACTGAACAATAAGAAGCTAGGACAAGAAAATATCCATTTTATAACCCAATATTAAGACAGGTTTAGTCACAGTGACACAACAAAATGACCTTTAATTGATGAAAGAATAAAGTTTAAAGCATTCACATGACTTAAATCAGATATAAGATCGTACTGTATCAAATATCAAGATAATTTAAAAATAAATATGCAAATTGGCTACATGGCTCCATATTCACTGCTCCTGTCATAATGGAAATTCATTTATGAAATAATTAACTTAAATTATAGCTCTAAGATATCTATTCATTGACTAATACTAATAAATTAGTTAATATGAAATACAGAAAATATTATAAAATGCCAATTTGAAATGTGGGTCAAATTTGGGGCATTTTCTTATAGAAGAATAGTAGAGTTAATTTTACAGAGAATAGCAGAAGATGCTGGTCACTTCAAGTCTCATATGTAGCAAAGAACTCAATAAAAGAAAAACTAACAAAAGAATCAGCAATAAACAAACACCATATAATTACCTAACCATATGCCATATGAAAAGGGAAATGAATGAAGCCTTCACTCATGTTATTATTATTTCCTGGATGCTATGCCACATTAAATAAAATATGCATTCTAATCATTTATAAATTGTACTGAAATATGTTGACACTCCTTACCACAGTACGAGGTATTCTGAAGCCAAATATGTATCTTCATGTTGCTCCAGCAGGCGTAGTCCCTCTTTCTCTAGGCTGCCTGGCTCTGCCAGAACATAAATTTTTATATTTTTGGCTACGTGACATGAAGACTACACCTCCCATAGTGCATCTGTGCTCTCGCGAGAGTTAAGTGAACGCTCTCCAATGCGCGTTGTTGCGTACGCTCGCGTTTTCTCACGCGCAGTCAATGGAGTCGGTGCGTGTTTCTGGAATTACTGACATTTATGAATATTCATTAATAGATCGGTTTATAATAATCGATCCCAATGGTTTATAATCAGATGTCAGCCGTTGTTTAATGACAGTAAGACGCTCATATTCGTGTTTAGCACGGCGTTAAGACTCCCTGCGGCCTGTCTTTAATTAAATGTGTGGATTCATGTAAATATGGCAGAAGAGGGAGCGGTTGTGATGCAGCAGATTGTGGACAGGTGAGTGAAAGAAATGCAATGCAAGAAATGCAAACAAACGGCTAATATCAGCTACATGTCAGCCTGTCAGTAAAGAGGTATTTGTGTACTTTCATATACTTAGTTAGAAATATTCTTAAACATAGATAAATATTCTTAAAGAACAATTAGAGTAGCTAATGAGTGATTGTTTGCAGGTTGTTACTTGCACGCTGTGACGTCTATGGCGAGGGGGCGTGTCCTTCATTTGGCCTTTAATTTTGTTTTGATTCAGTCTCGCTCTTTTGTTTATATACTTTTTAGATTTTTAAGGTCGTTTATGTTTAACAGCTCCTGTTAAAAATGATCCATTTATTTTTTGACGTCTGTTAACACACTGATTTGTGTCTGGAAACCGATGTGCAGAAGCAGAACTGACACAATATTAAATAACCATTAGACGTCGACAACAGAATATGCAGTATTGATATTATTAATACGCATGATTATAATTTTTTAAATATTGGTTTATTATAATTAAGTATTTATATTAATTCCTACTTATAAAAATGTTTATTATTTGAGCTGTAAAGTTGATAGTTGTCATTTTAGGAGTGAGGAAACTTCTGGTTATGTATAATAAATGTAATTCCTGATTTCAAAGCATTTTTAGTTATCTTAGCATGTGTCACATGAGTGCATATGTTATTGGTTTCATCAAGTTTGCATGGTCAATACAGGAGTTAAAAAACAGTCAGTTTTAAGACTTCATAATATGACTTGCGTGATGTTGGTCTTAAGTATTAAGAGCTTTTACTTTTAATGAACCCAACAAAAAGGAGAGTGTGTCCTGGAGAAGTTTATAATGACACTGTTGTTGTAGTCAGGTTTTTTCAGGTTGACCCTCAGTGGTCATAAATAAATAAGCACCATCGAATATTCCCTGTAATTGCAGATTTTCTATATATAGGAGGATTTTTTGGTAAGTGACATGGACAAGTTCTTATTTCAGTAATTATTCATTGGGTCACTGCGTGGGGTCGAGCTGTTTGGTGTCCTGACCTTGTCCATGTTTTTCCAAGCAGGCTGTCCTGTTTGCCAGAGGGCCAGCACTTGCAAAATAAACTAGACTGCACTGGTCTGCTGATGGGACACAATTGAGCGGATCTGTCCTTCCAGTCCAAAAAAAGACTGCTAAACTTTCATATGTTAGTATATATATACATTACCATTTAAAAGGAAAGAAATTAATACTTTTATTCAGCAAGGAAGTATTAAATTAATCTAAAATGACAGTAAAAAAAAAAATTAAGTTACAAGATTTCTACTTCAAATAAATGCTGTTCTTTTGACATTTTTATTTAAGGATCCTAAAATAATATGTAATAAAATCTCATGCATTTTCTTGAGAAAAAAATCAAATGTCATTGAATCACAGTTTAATAACTGGTGTTTTACCTGCAAAATATTGCAAATCAAATATAATATTTTATATAATGTTATAAACGTAATATACACTACTTTTTATTAGACATTAATATTTTTATTTAGCAGCGATTTAGTACATTGATCAAAAGTGACAGTAAAGACACAGACACTTACAATAATTTCTGTTGCTGATCTTTTGATTTATGGTGTCCTTAATTAAATAACCTTGAATAGAAATGTAGCATGGTTTCCACCAAAATATGAAGCAGTCCAGCTGTTTTCAACATTTATATGAATAAAAATGTTTCTTGAGCAACATATTAGAATTATTCCTGAAGGATCATGTGACCCTGAAGACTGGAGTAATGATGCTGAAAATTCAGCTTTGCATCAGAGAAAAAAAATTAATTTTAAAATATATATTCAAATACAAAACAGTTATTTTAAATTGCAACAATATTTCGCAATGTTGCTGTTTTGGCTGCGCTTTTGATCTAATAAATGCAGTTTTGCTAAGAGACTTCTTTTAAAAACATTAAAAAATCTCACCGATCCCAATCTTTTGAACCTTAGTAATTTTGAACTAGTTCTGTACTGGACTAGCTGGTGTTGGTAAACTGGTTTATTGGCACATTAGCCGGTTTGCAGACATATCTGTGTCAGTTGTCATGGTGAAAGCTCTCATCTCTCTCAAATGGATCCTGCATCCTTCTCTAAAGTCCGTCACTGAGGCAACAACCTTCACAGGTCTGTGTGGAAGCAGATAGCCGTCACAGCTCTATCAGACTCTAACACACGGCCTTATCGAGGCCTGCCACCCGCAGCTGCTCTCTCTGCAATGCAGAAAAGATGGGCTCATGCTTCAATCCTGTCTGACCTTTACGTGGCAGACACTCTATCACCCTCTTTTGTTCTCGTCGGTATTCAGAAAGCCGGCTCCGTTTATTTTGGCTGTTTTTAAACCTCACTTTCTCTGCCTTATTGTTTTTCCCATCCAGCTTTTGATGTGTTTCCACATCATCATGGATAAAACAAATGTGTGTCTGAGTCATGTTTGAAAAGTGTCTGGAAATAATCCACCATCATTTGGACCTTTGGTGTTATGTTCTGTTTGAAAGTCAATAAAATACGGTATTGCATGGTGCCTATGCTAATTGCTATGGAAGCCCATTTCTACCATGATAAAAAAGCTCATTGTGACTTTTTATCATTAAATTCAGACTTTGTTTCTGACTTTTTGTCTCTGAATTCCAAATTTACATCTCACAATCCTGTTTTTTTTCTGCCTTGAAAATAAAAATTTTTTTTTTTAAAAGGTAACTGCAACTGGTTGTCTCACAATTGGGTTTTTCCTTGTAATTGTGAGTTTATATCACACAAATCTGTTTTTTTTTTTTTTTTCAGGTTTTTAAGATTTATTTATGGGCTTTTTATGCTTTTATTTGGACAGAACAGTATAGAGTTGACAGGAAAGCATTGGGTGGAGAGAGAGGGGTCGGGATCGGCAAAGGACCACGAGACGGGATTCGAACTCGAGTCGCCGCACTAACTACAAGGTTATTTGTGCTGACTTTTCTGAGTTTAACATTTGCAATTACGTCTGAATTTTGAGATCTAAACTCAAAATTGCAAGAAAAAATATCCCATTGTGGAAACTGGCTGTTCAGTCAAAATGTTGCACTAAAACAGACGTATAGGCTTAGATTTTTTGGAAATGCTGGTAATTCTGTGTGGTCTGTGAATTTGTGTTCCCCCTGGCTTTATACCTTTGCTGGTGAAACGTGATCTTGTGGATGGGTCTTGTGACTCTGGCCACAGGGGAGAGAGTGACCCCTCCTCAAGAACAAATATAGACCACAAGTTCAAGATGACTGGCGTTACTGGAAAACAGTGACTGAAGTTACATGAACTGTAATGTAGCTGGTGCTTGACCGCTGCACCAACTGTAAACTAGTCACAATCTAGGCAGGTGAACAAAGTTGGTACTGAGGGATAGAGACAAACTTCGAGCAGCAGTTGTTTTTTAGTAGCATTGATATACTTTCATAATTTATCTTTTTTTTTTCATTTTCATTGTAATTTTAATTACTTTTTTATAGAGTTTGTTACAGGTTTTTGTCATTTCAATTAGTTTAAAAAATAAATAAATAAAGTTCTTATAAATTTTTACTTCAGTGTAAGTTTGTTATTTTAGTACTTCAAGTTAAACTAAAAGAAATTAGAAAACTAGCTGAAATAAATGTTAACTGAAATAAAATAAAAAAATTAACTTATTTTACTTCAAGTATCAATTTTAATGTTTTTAGTGTTACATTTGGTGACCGTAACAATAATGATAATACACTTTATTTGTGATAAGGTCCATTAAGTTCCACATTAAAAATGGATTATTATCATTACTGGTATTAATAATATTATTATTAATAATATTGTTGTTATTATTTTTAAATAATTGATGGAAAGTTAACACCAATATTTTGATATTTAAAAGTTATTTATTTATTTACCCTGTGCATTATTTAGGCAATCAGGAAAGTGCTTGCTTCCATGTTCAGTATGAATACATTACTGTTCAAGGTTTATATTTATCATTATATTAACTGGTAAATGCAATTCAATGGCTAATAGCAGTTATTTATGTTGCTTTATTGCCAGACAAAATGTCCTAATCGTGGCAGCTCTATTTGTGTCAGTATAGTAGAAACATCTGGGATCTCAGCGGTTCCTCTGATTGCACCGAGATTTGAGTGCCTCTTTAAATGCAGTCTGACCTGTGTAATAATGAGAACATGCAGGAGAGTTTGTCATTGTAACACTTAGTGTTCTTTTCAATGCTTCAATATTATCATTGCTCATACTTAGTTTGAGGTTTGTTGAGGAGATTACTCAGTGTTCAGCAGTAGACGTTTAATGCTTTCACATTATCTGGCCAAGAGGAAGCATCTAAACTTTCACAGACTTATTCCTGTTTTTAAAGCAACAGCAGTTAACAGTAGCCACTTTATTCATGAACACTCATCCTGTGTGAAATAGGAGCTGGTGTTATGGCTCTAGAGATAAGGATATTTAAACTGTTATCAGTTCCAGAGACCCCCTCACCGTTGTATAGATTGTCTTTCTGTGTCATCTAACCGGCTCTTAACATGTAAAGAAAGGTGAGCGGTATCGACTTTCTGACCTCCTGATGGTATCTCATAGACACTAGAGCTATATTCTGCAAGAGCTCAAGTAGTAATGTGAATCTATTAGAGGTGAAGAAGAGTGTTTTCTGGGCATCTAAGAGGGATTTTTGCAGCATTTGTTCCAGGAATATGATTTAATGGGAAATGGTCTGGTGTATTAGAGATATTTTAAGCATCATATATATCATCACAAACAGTGCTGAAGAATAATTCTGTCATGTGTCTTCAGTTACAGACGTGAATAGAATATGATCACAGTTGTTCAGCTGTGCAAAGTCAACGTTTTATTAGCCTTATTATTCAAAAGTTGTTTGGTTTGCATATGTGAAAATAAGGTGCTGTAATAATCTAAATATCATTTTTATTCATCAATCATTGTAATTTTTAATTGTTAGTATATATCTTATTTGATTATGTATTAGCAGTACTTTAATATTTATTTGTATAGTTTATTTTAAAATAATATAAGTATATATTTTATTAAATTATTTATTTACTTGTGGTTTAAAGCACGATTGTTAATAAAATAATTGTGACGTATCTGTGAATAATTTTTCTCCCTCAAAACAAAAATCTTGTCATCAAAATCCTTATTTTTTAAACCTTGCATAAGGGGAGATGGTCCATTCTTTCCAAAAATTTATGAGAATAATTTATTATTGATAATCAGTAGTTTATTTATTTGTATAGTTCATGTATTTGTTTTAAATATGCCATTAGTATATATTTTATTTTATTATGTATAAGTAGTATTTTATTGTTTATTTGTTTATTTTATTTAAAATAAACATTTAAAATAAATGTAAAAATGTCATTAGTATATATTTATTTATTTATTTATTTGTGGTTTAAAGCACAAATGTTAATAAGATAATTGCGATGTATCTGAGAATCATTTTTCTCACACAAAACAGAAAAAAAATCTCATTATGTGAATTTGACTGCAGATAATATAGCCTGTAGTTTGAAACTTTACCCCTGTTCAGTGAAGGCAAACAAGCCTAAATCAGATTGTGTTTCGCAGCACAATTTGTTTTAGCTTGTTTATTGGCTGAAAATCGTGTTGTCTGACCTTTCATGGTGCACTGTAATGAACACAGCTCTTAGTGTGTAAATCCATGTTATGCGAGTGTGCTAGAGTGAGGGGACACGGTGAGATGTGTTGGGTTTCACGCGGGTGATGATTGTGTTTCTGAAGGTTGTCGTGACGGAGGCAGAGTTACAGGAACAGTAGAAGCAGGTTCTTAAGGAACATGGAGAAGCATCTTCGTCCGTAGCACTGATCTTTAGAAGATCTCTGATCAGTTCATCAATCTTTATAGTGCTTCTGGTCCTTCGTTCTTCATCTATGAGAGAATCGACTCTTTCTTTTAAAGAGACTATAACTTTATACACGGTGCACTTTCAGATTTAAATCTTTGCAGGAAGTTTTCATTCACTTAGAGCTGTGTTACGCACTGTATGAAAGGTAATTTTAAAAAATCCATAATAGGGGCACTTTAAACTGAGATATTATTTAAATTGAGATCAGGGGCCCGTTTCATAAAACAAGTTTACCAAATAAGCCAGACTTATAGAAGCACACATCTATGTGTTGTTGTTTGGGTCTGGGATGGTCATCTGATGGTCCTGAGATGATCACAGGTGACTGATTTCGGTCACCCGAGCGGCTCTTCATCTCTCATGTTTTATTCAGAAACAGACAGAATGGAAAATCTCACTCAGGAACCCGAGAGAACGGCCGAGTCTCGATCCCTCCTCCAGCAGAGATTTGACATCGATTATTTACAGCATCATCATTAGACGTTGTTTAGATGCTAGACAAAAAATTCAACAATATATTGGCTTCTATTCAGTGATTTGCCACAGTGATATACACAATTTTGGGCTTTTCTCAGCAAACAAAGTAATATGTGATTGCGCTTGCAGTTAATTCGATTGTGAGTGTTTCTAATACAAAGACTGTAGGAGTGACAGCAATTTGGTTATCTTTCTGAGTAATCAATTGGCATATTATGTAATTAATTCCTTAAAACCCCAATAAAACTTTTATTTAGTCTTTAAATGATCTTAACTTGTGGGCTTTTCTCAGCATAAATGCTGATGTGTGATTGAGCATGCAATTGTGATAAATAGAGTAATCAGCATATACTAAGACCTTAGTGAATAAAACCAGTTTATCTTGAACGCATTGGTTTAGACAACTGTTGTTAAAAAATGCCAGTGAGATCAAAATGATAACCTGTTTTTTCCTCTTTTGAGGTGGAGTTCATGATCTTGTTTCATTTGTGCTTAGTCACTGACCCATTTTACTCTGCAGTTGCCTCTCTTTCTATTTTTTGTGCCAACTGTCCCTTGATACTTTTAAGAGTTGAACTATAAAAAATAGCTCCAGGAGCCTTGAACTTTACACAGTTACATGACAGACTTTCTCTTCACCGTTCAGTTGTTATACTTTGCCCTGGATGAAACACTGAGCCGAGCGCTGATGTGTTTCTGTGTGTGTGTGTGTGTGTGTGTGTGTTTTTTTCAGGAGTTGTTGGGTGTGTTTTGCCACAGATGAGGATGACCGTACGGCGGAGTGGGTGCGTCCGTGCCGCTGCCGTGGTTCCACTAAATGGGTTCATCAGTCATGTCTTCAGCGCTGGGTTGATGAGAAACAGAGGGGCAACAGCACCGCACGTGTCACCTGCCCACAATGCAATGCTGAATACCTTATCGTGTTCCCTAAGCTTGGTATGACAACTCATGTGTCAGTTTACATTCTTAAAAATGTGTCTTGGATCCCGGTTTAATATATGGAGTCAACTATACAAGATTTATTAGTTAATTTTCGTAATTTTTATTTTTTTGAAAGAAGTGTATTTTGTTCAACAGCAGCCTTTATATGATCAAAATACTGTAAAATGTTATTACAATTTAAAATAACTCTCTTTTTTCTATGTGAATCTATTTTAAAACATCTTCAGTGTCACATGATCCTTCAGAAATCATTCAAGAAAACTCAAGAAGCAATTTTTATTATTACCAGTGCTGAAAACAGCTGCTTAATATTTTTGTGAAAACATTTTTTTTTTAGATTCTTTGATGAATAGAAAGTTCTAAAGAAGTTCTAAAGTAAGTCTTTCTTAACACTTTAAAAATGTGAACTTTACTATTAACTTTTTATGCAATTAAATGCATCAGTTTAATGCATCCTTACAAAATAGTATTCATTTCTTGCAAAGAAAAATTAAAATAAAGAGTAGTGTGGTTATATTTATGGAAGTGCTGTCAAACGATTAATCGCGATTAATCGCATCCAAAATAAAAGTTTTTGTTCATATTATATATGTGTATATTTATTATGTATATATAAATACACACCTATGCATGTATATATTTAAGAAAAATGTTATGTTTATATATTAAATATATTTATATGAATATAAATATATTTAATATATAAAAAATATTTTCAAAATATATTCTGTATGTGTGTGTATTTATATATACATAATAAATATACACAGTACACAATCATATATTATGTAAATAAAAACTTTTATTTTGGATGGGATTAATTGCGATTAATCATTTGAGAGCACTAATTTAATGTTGACGTTTTTGGTGTGAACAGATTTTAAAACCATTTTTCAACGTCACTACGGTAGTTATGAATAGTTGCACTTTTTTATTTAGTTTTTTTGTACTTAGTAGGTCAATCCTGATTCCAGAGAAATCCCTCTTTTTGATATTGGTGATGAGGATTTGCTTGTGATTCCAGTAATCTGCTGCTCATGAAACGAAATGTCATTTTTCATCCTCTTGTGTGTCGTCTCTTATGTAAATTGATCAGGTTGAGAGTATAACAGCATTAGTTTCTCTTCACGCTGTGCTAATAATCTTCCTCCTGAGGGCCAGTCTGTCGTCCTCTCTCGCTCTCTGTCTCTTTCCACAGCGATGGGTTTATTCTGGGATACGGTTGTCAGGGTGACCGTATGCCAGCTGTGAAATTGCACCAATCATGCTGCCCGTTCAACATCCAAACTGTAGGAATGAGAGCGACGCAGCAGACAGAGACGAATGTCACAAGTCGTGAATATGAGGGTTTCCTGCAGCGCTGCTTAATCTGTGACTCCTCAGCAAAACCATTTCATTTACTTGCATTGTGAGCTTGTCTTCTGAATTGAATGTGACGATCAAGAAAGATTGGGAAACAAATGATATCCCATGTGAATAGTGTAGTATAGAATAGAGTTTCACTGATTCTTTTTAATGAATTTCGGAATCATTTTTAATCAGTACTTTTCAATATTAAATGAAATATACACTAAATATTCACTATGTTCACTTAAAAAAAAAAAGAAGAAGAAGAAATGAATGCTTTTATTTACCAAGGATGCATTAAACTTTTTTAAACTTTTATTTCAAATAAATGCTGTTTTTTTTGGACCTTCTAATCATCAAAGAGTTTCCACAAAAACATATCTAGCAGCAAATCAGCATATTAGAATGAGTTCTGAAGGATCATGTGACGCTGAAGACTGGAGTAATGATGCTGAAAATTCAGCTTTGATCACAGGAATAAATTACATTTTAAAATATATTCAAATAGAAAACGTATTTACGCATTGTTGGCTTCCTTCAATTTATTATCCTTAAATTTTCTTAAAGTTACGTTCATAAAACCTGCAGAAACCCTGAATACGCTTTCAGCAGATAGAAATGTGCACAACTAGGTCGAAGTTCATGCAGAGATCTTAGAGGAGAAAATGAATCTATATCTTAAACACAAAAAGTCTTTGTGTGCTCCTGGTATCAAAGATGAAAATCACATTCAGGTGTTTGATTTCAGCGGCGCGTGGTCGTAACATGCTCCCTAGATACACAGCAGAAACTATTTAATAAATGCACAACAATACTTATAACACATTAACAACAGAACTATATAATATATGCACAGCAGTACTTCCTGTTTGAGGGTTTTATGTAGGTTATAACAATGAGTGAAGTCTTAGTGGATGCATTGGAGTTATTTCACGTATTAAGCTTATTATCTTAATATGCTCCCTATACAGTTAGCTGACCCTATTTAGTAATCTAACTGGTCTTTTACATAAGTTCAACTTTAGCCTTTTATATATGGGCACAGGTCTGACACTTTGCTCAGAAAAGCCATAACTGTGAAGGTGAAAGACCATCTGTCTTTTTTTCACATCTATTACTCCTGATTAACTTTCAAGATGTTCTTCAGACCAGTGCAGCTGACATCACACTGAAGTTGTTTTACGCAGCCTGGCATTGGAGAGGGTTTGTAGGGAACAGAAAGTCCTTGTTCCACAGCAGTTCTTTGGCAGAGCAGTGAAGCTGGTGTAAAACGAGGAAGAATAGACTGCAGATGTATTCCTGCTAAGTGGAGTTTATTTTTAATGATCTTAATAATGGAATCTGTGGCCGGCAGCAGAAATGCCTGAGCGTTTCCTCTTGCCAGTAGCCATTAGGTTGATGTTGCAGCTCTAGAGAGAACGTGAACCAGATTCCAGCGATGTCATCGGAATATTTTATATTAATACCCATCACACACACAAACGACCCAAGAAAACATACTCTCGCACACACACACACACACCTGAAGACTGTCTGCTCTGCAACTGAGAGCTGATTTAATGTGTGTTGAAGGTTATTTTACACACTTAGAAACTTAAAATCTATACAGGAACTTTTTGGTGAAAAGATTATTTTGTACATTTTTGTGCATTTGATTGTGTATTCTTTGGTTTTTCAGCAATGACAGCTTATATCTCTTTTCAGGCCTAAAATAAAAATAAAATAAAATAAAATACAAAATAAAATAAAATAAAATATAATAAATAATATAAAAAATAAAATAAAATAAAAAATATAAAATAAAATATAAAATAAAATAAAATATAAAGTAAAAAATAAAATAAAAAATAAAATAAAATAAATTTTTCACTGGAACAATTAAGTCAATTATAAAATACAGATAAAAAAAAAAAAAAAAAAAGTAATTTCTATTATGGTAACGGTAAAATGGTGGTAGTTTGTGCAGTTGTTGTGAAAATAATGTCTCACAATTATTGTCCGTAATTGATATGAGGATAGTTAAAAAATGTTTTCTTAATTTTCTTTAAATTTTCTTTTTAGTATTTATTTATATATTATGTATAGAGAGAGAGAGAGAGGCTTTTACAGTTTTTGATAAAGATGCACTACTGTTCAAAAGTTATTTGATCAGAAATACAGTAAAAACGGTAAATACTATTACAATTTAAAATAATAATTTTCCATTTTAATGTTTATTTATATATTATTTAAACTTATTTATATTTTTTTAGGTGAAATTTGAAGTGTTCTTGACAGATTTTGTGTTAAAATACATTGCTTTTAACTTCTATATTTGATAATGGTGCAGCTCCATGTACAGTAATGGATTAAAATGCTGCTAGAGTATGATAGATGTGAAAACTGGAAATGAAAATGAAGTCATGATTCCCCAGAGAATGAAGGAAATGTGGGTGAAAAGAACCTCTCGAGTCTCCAGAGAGTCGTCCTAGACATCTCCTGCAGTGGAGAGTATTTATAGGTTGAGAGGAAAGCAGGTTGTCGTTCAGTAAATATTACATGATTTCCTCTTCATGTCCACCTTGAGTGTTTCCTCATTCCTTTCTGGGACTGTTACACTGTGTGCTTTGCAGTGATCGTAAAACTTTATTCCTGAGTCATTTAGGATAGTAAATGAGTCATGTAGTCATCATTGGTCGAGCATAGAACGATAAAGTGCTTATCACTCCCATCAGCTGCATGCAGTGTGTCATCATGGTCATAGTGAATTAAACGGGATGATCGGCAGTAACTTGTGTGCTCTCATTGCTGTGACGTCTCTTTCTGTAGGCAATTTCAAATTTTGATAAACAATCATATATTTTCATTTGTAAGTTGCTTTGGATAAAAGCGTCTGCTAAATGACTTAATGTAAATATATAGTCAGAAGAGCATTCGATGGACTGTTGATTCCCAACACGTTGTTTCCAGATCATAATATCATCTTCTTCCCCCTGCTGGAGAGGCGGGGAACCAGAGACACCTCTCTTTCATTTCTGGATTCATCACATGCTTGATCCTCACGTGATGGTCACATGAGTCAATATCACCTAGTTTTTAATATTTAATATCTCTCGTTTTCCGATATTGTTTCTTAAATAGATACAATTTAAAATCACTATTTTCTATTTGAATATATTTGAAAATGTATTTATTCCAGTGATGCAAAGCTGATCATCATTCCTCCAGTCTTCAGTGTCACATGATCCTTCAGAAATCATTTTAATATGCTGATTTGCTGCTCAATTTCTGATTTTACCAATTTTGAAATAAATTGTATCTTTGAGTACACTTGCTAGTGTATTCGTAGTTTAAATGATTGGCATTATGCTATAATCGTTTGGTATGTAAACACAAGTTTATTTAGTTAATTCTGCCAAAATATTGTTTGAAGAAAGTGTTCATTTAAATACAACAAGTTTGTGTTAATCCTGTTATCGCTCAGAATTCTATAGGTCAGGACTTAGAGTCGGTGTGTTTTTGTGTGCAGGGCCGGTGGTGTATGTGCTGGATCTGGCAGACAGGTTGATCTCGAAGGCCTGTCCGTTTGCTGCTGCTGGAATCATGGTGGGATCTATTTACTGGACGGCAGTCACATACGGCGCAGTGACAGTCATGCAGGTGAGACGTCACTCACAGATGAAATGATTTTACAAGTGTTTTTTGATTCTTAAGCATCTGTCTGTCAGGTTGTGGGTCATAAGGAAGGTCTGGATGTGATGGAACGAGCCGATCCTCTCTTCTTGTTGATTGGTCTGCCAACCATCCCAGTTATGCTAATTCTAGGGAAGATGATTCGCTGGGAGGATTATGTGCTCCGCCTCTGGAGGAAATACTCCAATAAGCTTCAGATCCTTAACAGTATTTTCCCAGGTCAGTGGTGACCGGACAAACAGTGTGTGTGTGTGTTTGTGTGTGTATTGTTCGCCTAGGGTGCATTTATTTGATCAGAAATACAATAAAAAAAAATTATATTTATTGTTTATTAATGCAGTTTAAAATAACCGTTTTTGTGTGTTAATATATTTTAAAATTTAATTTATTCCTGTAAATTTTCAGCATCATTACTCCAGTCTTCAGTGTCACATGATCCTTCAGAAATCATTCTAATATGCAGATTTGTTATTAAGTTAAAAATAAGTTGGGCAAAAAGCTTCCAAAATAGGTTTATTTCTAATATCCGATATAGTTAATATACTTACTTAATATGCTTAGTTTTACATATCATTGCTTAAAAAAAAATCTTAATTTAATTTATGGGTAATAGCTTATCTAAGGTTCACAAAAAATAACTTCATATACGTATACAACTTTTTCTCAGTATTTAGATTTTTATGCTATCCCAGATTCCAGATATTCAAATAGTTGTATCTCAGCTAAATATTGTCTGATCATAACAAACCATTCAACAATGGAAAGCTTATTTATTCAGAATTGACCCTTATGACCGGTTTTGTGGTCCAGGGTCACATATGGTCTTATATTTTAAATATTACAGTTATAGATGTTATAGACATTTCCTAATATATATTCTTAATTGCAAAAGTAATTTTAACACTAATATAAAATACTGCAAATAAAATGTAAATGAATTCAACACGTATTTTATACAATATTTACTCCGAATTCAATGTTTGAAACCAGTTTATTATCTTTCGACAATTTGGAAAGCTAAACTGCCTGACATGTCTGTTCATCACTACTTTTATTGTTTGTTACAAGCTTCTGTGAAACGGTCACCAAAAATGTCGATAAATCTTGTTTCTCGCTCTGTGATGCGGCGCAGGTATCGGCTGCCCAGTGCCGAGGATCCCGGCGGAGGCCAATCCGCTGGCCGATCACGTGTCTGCCACACGCATCCTGTGCGGCGCCCTCGTGTTCCCCACCATCGCCACCATCGTGGGTAAACTGATGTTCAGCAGCGTCAACTCAAACCTTCAGAGGACCATTCTGGTACGAGAATATCATGGAAAACTCTTACAGTGATTTATACACACGTATCCTCACACTGAAGACATTTCTCTCTCTGTCTCAGGGTGGCATTGCGTTTGTGGCTATTAAAGGAGCATTTAAGGTTTATTTCAAGCAGCAGCAGTATCTCCGACAAGCTCATCGCAAGATCCTCAATTTCCCCGAGGTGGACGAGGCCTCTGCTTGATTCCATCCACGAGACACTACCGCGCCACACTACTGGACTTTTCACAGACGCTGGGCTGATGAATGTGACTATTGCGTTTGGAGTTTGAACAGCGATTCAGCTTTGTTTCAGTTGATATAATTAGACCTGAAAGTTGTTTTGCGTTACTTATTTTATGGGCTTCGACATTTTAAGAAAGAGACTGTGGAAAATAAATATTGAAAGGTTTTATATTAAGTGGTTGTTTTATATTGAATTAGAAATGTTCAGGTGAATCATCTTTAAAGTATTCGTAACATGCAAAAGATGACGTGCCGTTTCACGTGAAGCACTTGTGTCCCCTCATTAACAACTAGACTAGCGGATGCAATGTTAAATAATAAAGGCAAATGTAAACATCTCTTAGAAAATCTTTTAGAAAATCATCTTTTTTTTGTGGTTGCTCTTCTCGGATGAATTTCACAAAGAAGTTTCCCCATATTTCACACCAAAGTCAAAAGAAATCAGTTGTTTTGCATATTAAAAAGTCAAGTCTGGAAACAATTATTTTTGTTTCAATTTAGTACATCTCATATATACTATTAAAATTATACTTTAGAAATATCTCATTGAAAATTAGTTTTTTTTAGCATTTAATCATGGAAATAATTTCACAACAAAAAAAGTCTCCAAAAATTTTTTTTTGTCAATTTTGGGATGAAATATGACAGCTTCTGTGAAATTCACCATCTTGCCTGGTCATGTTTTATTTCCATCTTTGTGCTGAGTTTCAGGGAGTCCTGTACAAAGCAAGAATCCAGTGTTTGGTCTTTAATCGATTACTTTATTAAAACATTATGGTACTTGATGACTCATAACTGCTGTTAATAAACCTGTTTCATTATATATATATTCCCAGAGATAGTCTTGTGTAGAACAGTGAACTTTAAGAGTATTAGTGGCCTTTTTGGTTATACCAGGACAATATATGTGTCTTAAAGGTGACATGGTTCAGATGGACAGGTTTATTTGGTGAACATGCCAATTTTTTTTCTGAATCGTGTGTGTTGACTTCTAATTAATGTAGTAGTGTTTTTTTTTTTTTTATATCTCTGTGAAGTTTCCGACCATAGCATGGATGAAGTTGGGAGAAAACAGTATATAAATTCAATGCATACTATTACTGTTTTGTAATGGTAGTACACTACAGTAGGCAGTGAGAGGCAGGTGTTTTATTTTAAAGAGCTTGTGCAATTAATTAAACTTCACACCTAATTAGCTTTTGGAGTACTATTTGTCCATAGAGCTCAAGTACATCATTACAGCTTTTTGGTGACATAGGTGCTAAGAAAAAGTGTTTATGTACACCGACTGTGAGACTTTGGAAGTAGTAGACAAGTTTTTCTGTTGACTTTCTTTTCAGCATCTAATTGTGCTGTTTAATATCAGTGGGGAATGTATGTCTCCTGTTGTACAGATGAAGCATAATGCCAAATACAGAACATGTTGTACAGATATGGCTTCTGAATTTATAGTTTCCCGGTTGATTTATGTAAATAAATTTACTTTTTTTTCCAATGCCTGACTGTGTGTGTTGGGCAGTTTGAGTTTTTAACTTGGACTAAAATGTTTCTTAGCATTGAGATAATTTATGGGATCTACTCCTAAAATCTGTAGCATATAAACTGATGATAGTATCATTTGACACTAATGATACAAATGGACTGCAATTGTGTGTTGCATGTCCCTACACATGTCCAGTGACTACTAAATTTTCCCTAGCAATAATTTTGCTCAAACAAATGTCTTGTCTGCCGTTATGTCCCCACCAATGGCAAAATCAAACATACACCCTTGCTCAATGCTAAAAGAATATTGCTTTCTAAAGTACATAAATATGGTAAATGCATAAAAATGCCACTAAATGCATATTAAGTACATATTAAAGTACATAACACAAAATATTAAATAAATACAAAAATATGGTACTAAATGCAAAAAACTCATGGAAACGTGATACTTCAGAAACACTTCTGCATGACAGTTCTGAAAGCTGTATATTTTAAATGCATTGCTGAAATTATTTTCTATAGTAATTCATAGCATAACAGGAGAAGCTGAGCAAAGTGTGCAAGTTATTTTTAAGGCAGAATATTCCTTTATCTCTAAAAATCCCTAAATTAAATGTTTAAGGTTCAATCTTCCAAGAAAAATGTTAAGTGCAGATTTAAAAAGACAGAAAAACAACACAAATGAGTTCATACGATTGTTTAATTATCAGAAACACAGAAAGCTCTCCCACAGATACACATTCCCCAGATGCACTTCAAAACCACCTAATAAACACGAGAGATCTCAACCATAGAACCGTTTCCACCTCATAACTGCGGTTTACAAGCCCATTTCTTGGATTTGGACAGAATTTACCATCTTTTACACTCATTCATGCAGAGTAACTCTCATTAAATCCTGCTCTTCTAGATTTCTTTACTCTAATATTCTACAGTATGAGCAAAACACATGACATCAGGTTACAGGAGATGGTGAGAACCACAAGCATCCGTTGCAGTCACGGACATACAGAACTCCAAACTGATTCTAGAACAGTTAAAGGGATTTGGGGTGCAACAAATGCTCCATTTGCATGTGAAATGCATATTTGGAATTCAAAGTAATCTAGAAGTCACCCTCCCCACCCACGAAATTAAAATAAATACAATACAGTACTTTCATTTACTCAGCCTCATGTCATTCCAAACCTGTTGTCTCTATATGGAACAAAAAAAAAAAAAAAGATGTTTAGCAGAACGTCCAAGCTGCTTTTTTTTTCCACAAAATAAAAGCATGCAGTGACCCAGAGCCAAATAAATGAGCTCATGCAAAAATAAACACTTTCATCATTAACAATCCTGTATGACTGTATTTTTTTTCTGGGAAACAAAAAATATTATGAGAAATATTTGTATCCACACAATGGAAGTCAGCTGGGTTTAAAATTGTTTGGTCCCCAATGTTCTTCATTTACAGATTTGCAACGACATGAGGATGAGAAAATGACAATTTTCACTTTGGAGAGAAATACCAAAAAAAAACAAAAAAAACAACAACATGTTTTCCATCTTACTGGTTTTACAATAATCCAAATCATTTGAAGCCGTATGATTGTATTGTGATGAACAGACTTCAATTTAAATATGAAAAAAATAAAAATTACATTAAAGCAGCTATGATTTTCAGATATTTCAGAATTATTTATATACTATAGCCTATTAATATTTTTAATTAGTATTTTCAGTTTTAATTTTAAGGTTTTAGTAATTTTAGAGTGTGGTTTTGACATTTTTATTAGTTTCTTATTTCTTTTTAGCTTTTTGTAGCTTTTTCCATCTAAAATGTACATTTTATTTCAATAACTGAAGAGTTTAATGATAACAACACTGTCACAAAGCCATTAAATGGCTTCAGAAGATTTGAAAACATAGTGCACAAGTCACATGGATAACCTTTACGGTTCTTTTATGCCGTTTTTAGAGGTTGACAGTCCCGGTCCCCATTCACTTTCATTGCATGAACATTTCACCAAACTTTTTTCTTGAAAGAATGTCATACAGGATTGGAACGCCATGAGAACCAATAAAATTACTAAATTTAAATTTACGGACAAACTACTCTGAACTATTCCTTTACATTCAAAAACAAAAATACAGACCACTAAAACCAATGCAGTGAGATGCCTGAGTGTATCCATCTTAGTGATGCAACCAAACTCATCTAAGAGGCTGATATCAGTTTGTTTTGCGGAGCATGAAACAGTATTCATTATTTTGAATACTTCATTATTTAGGATGGTTGTTGAGTTTCTAAAAAAATGCAGCATACAGTCGATTTGATACGCCTGAGTAAGTCCAGAATAAATCACAGCACTAGAAACACAAGTGATGTTGAAGACTTGGCTCGAGATAAGGTTAACACACACCTGAGATGAGGACACGCATGGATTACAGACTGACATGATGTTCCTGCATCAGCGCAGGTAAATTACAGCCTTCAAACAGGTCACAGGAGGGGTTTCTGAGCACAGACCATGTCTAGTTCTGGTCTAATCAGTTTCTCGGAACCAAGCTCAAACCATGTCAAGATAAACGCCTAGTATAGAGTTTAAGACACTAGTCATAGGTCCTGTAAGTCACATTATTGCTTGTGAGGAGTGCATAATCACAAGTCAAGACATCAGAAGTAAAACAAACCCAGTTAAAGGGGATTTCAGAACTCTTGAAATGTTGTCGTGTTGCATGTGGGTATCGGTATATGGGCGAGTTTGATCAAACTAAGCATCCTGAAAAACACCATCTGCATCATTCATGATCATATTCATGTTAAAGGGATACTCCACCCCAAAATGAAAACTGTCATTAATCACTTACCCTCCAAACCCGTAAAAGCTTTGTTCGTCTTCGGAACACAATTTAAGATATTTTGGATGAAAACCGGGAGGCTTGAGACTGTCCCATAGACTGGCAAGTAATTAAAAGTGTCAAGGTCCATAAAAGGTATGAAAGTCGTCGTCAGAATACTCCATCTGCCATCAGACGTGCAATCTGGGTTATATGATCCCGTCGCAGTATTCTGACGACGACTTTCATACCTTTTATGGACCTTGACACTGCTATTTACTTGGCAGTCTATGGGACAGTCTCAAGCCTCCCGGTTTTCATCCAAAATATCTTAAAATGTGTTCCGAAGACGAATGAAGATTTACAGGTTTGGAACGACATGGGGGTAAGTGATTAATGACAAAATTTTCATTTTGGGGTGGAGTATCCCTTTAAATCGTTTGAAAAACCAGTGGTGCATAAACTGTTGCATTCAACTGTGTAAAACTTAAAACTCAAATCAAAGATGTCTTAAAACATTCTTATACGAAGTTTTAAATAATTCATGTTTCATGAGTGGAATTTGTATTTCTATTATGACACTGAGTTTAGGTCAGAGGAACAGGGTTTCAGGTATACTAGGAATCGTTTAAGGACAAAGTAACTTAAATAAGCAAATGATATTAAAATTGTTTATTATATTTCTTCAACCGCAAATAAAATCAAAGTCCATCAAGTTAACCACCTTGCATTTACAACACTATCCTTAAAGATAAAACTCTGCCGACATGCACAGAAACGAAAAACAACTCAAAGCAAATCGATTAAATAAAACTTTAAAAAAGGTGAAAACCAGAAAACCTGATCACCGATTAAAATCATCTTAAGGCCAGTTATTTCATTTCAAGAGAGACTTATCTTGATAAATTACACAACAGCCTCTCCAAACGGTTTCCGTGGTTTTGCTTAACAGTGGTGTAAATGAAATGAAACAGCATTTTAAAATGAAACCGAACAATGAGAAAGTGTCATCGTGGCCAGCGAGTGATTCCTATATTATATAGGGATACAAATTTCCTGACAGAAGCAACGTGAAACAATCATTGTATGTTTTCTATGTATCTATGAGATGTCAGGTGTGCATGTCTGACGCAGAGCACAACTAAAAATGCTGCAAGCGGCTCCGTTGTGGCCTTGCCAGCTTACACGCACACACACACACACACACACACAACGGTGTTACTGGCTCCATATTTGGGTGTCTCTGACAATCCCATGATGCTGGTCACAGTTTGGCAGCCATGAAATTGATGTGAGGTTTGGTGAGAGGGAACAGCGGCAGACTCCTTTTGAATTCAGTCATATCCTGAACCAATGATGGCTGAAACACACAACACAAAGCAACCCAATGAGTGATTTATTATTATTTTTTTTTAAGAAAATACGAGTAGTTCCTGGCCATGGAAAAATCACCACAATGAGCATCTAGTTTGAAAGTTAGGGGGCATATAATGTTAATAACAGTAAAATAAATAGAATTACATTAAAAACAATATTGTGAAATTGCAATTGAATCATCACTTAATTAATATTTTGTAAAATGTAAACTGTATTTTCAGGATCAATACTCCAGCTTTTGGTGTCATGTGATAATTTAGAAAACATTCTAATATGCTAATTTGCAGCTCAAACTTTCTTAATGTTGCATTTAAAAAAAAAAAAAAAAAAAAAAAAAAAAAAAAAAAAAAAAAACACAATTCAGATTATATAATTTCTTTAATGTTAAAAATCCCACTGGACCCAAACGTTTAAACTGTGGAGTACAATCATTTGACATTTGGACAGGTTTCTTGAATTATTTATATTGGCAAAAATGCTTATCACATAAACTGTACATATCCATGTATGCAGTACCTGAGGAAGTGAAGGGGCAGGAGGCAGATTGACATCATTTTGAGCAGGAAACTCTCCAACCAATGGACCTGCAGGAAACACATGGTAAAAAAAATGAATGCGCCCTGCCGCTTTAGTCAGTAAAATCAAAATCCTTTAACCTTATTGTGTCAGTACTCACAGGAGTCCATCTCTCTAGACAGCACATGCACAGACACTTTGTGTCTTCTGGGGGCATCAATGGCCAACAAGTCCTGGAGAGAACACACATGATGATTAAACCCCATGCTAACATGAGGAACTAATTTATCTTTAGATCTCCAAAAAATTCAGTCTGCAAGGGCTTCTTTGTATTGAAAGCCAGTTTAAATTAAACACTCAAACACTATTTATACACAGACTCAATGTGCTCTGTTTTATAACAAAAACAAAACAATGTTTATAATATCAAATATTAAATATTTAGTTTTAATAGAAGTAATGAAAATCTCAGTAACATTTTATTATAGGGACCAATTCTCACAATTAACTAGTTGCTTACTAGCAGCATGCCTATTTTAGTAACATACTGGCTGTTTATTAGTACTTAAAAAACACATATTCTGCATGACCATATTCTACATCCCGAATCCTATCCAATACCTAAACTTAACAACTACCTATTAACTATTAATAAACAGCAAATTAGGAGTTTGAGGTAAGTCGTAATTAATGGTTTGTTAATAGTGAGAATTGAACCTTAAAATAAAGTGTGAACCAAAATCTCCCTCCAACCTCACAATGTTTAAGCATGTAGCTGACAGCAATGGCCTCACTGAAATATTTGCAAATGCCGTTGAGATTGGTCCCTTTTGCATGTATTTGCATACCGAATTGTGATTGGTCTATTTATCATGCATCTGCTTTTACAAGGCAAAGACCGTGTACATTGTGTGCAATGTACACTCATCCATCATGAAAAGATGTGTTTTATGAAAATGTCATTACCTAACTGCAAGCATAGACATTTTCTTCAGGACATGCAAATCTAGTTATTATGCTGCAAGAAACGGCATGTTTCAGTGTTTGACAACGTGTTCAGATCATTACCAACCCTGTAAAACTGCATAATATGTTCCTTTGTCAGTGTCTTCAGGTAAGCCACTTCAATGTTATCTAGATCAGGCAAGAAAATCAAAGTCAGTGATTTTAAAACTTCAGATACTTGATGCTAACATGAGTTCATTTCAAAAGCTCACCCCTGTCGAAGTTGTACTGTTGGGAGATGATTTCTCCCCAGTACTTGGCGCATTCGGCTGCCAGCTTCTTGGGTTTGTCAAGACGGCGAATAGCCAGTGCCTGGATGTGTTTCTGAAACGCTTCCTCTCCCATCTCCTCCACACTCTTCTCCATCGTCTTGAGGAAGGCCTCCACCCGAGACTCCAGGTAGTGAGGAGCTTTTTCAGACTGGATGATGAAACGCAGTCCCTGCACTCCATTGGCCCTGCGGGGGCCGCTGAACACAATGTAACCTGGTTGGACAGACACAGAGAAAGAAATAAATGATGTTCTTAAGAGCAGTGGGAGTGAAAGTCTGAACAGAAATACTTGGTCCAGTTGGCACACTGATAGACAACAAGAGAGAAAATTGTATTTCCACAGACAACAGAGCATTTCTCCTGATTGTTTGCGTTACCCAGCTGTTCTTTGGTACGTAGCGTGTTGAAGCATGGCTCAGAGATGATTTGACAGAAGAGCTCCAGCAGCATGTTCTCATGGGTGTTCTGCATGTCAGTCTGATAGTAAATCTCGATTCCACAGTTGTTATGAACATCATTCCTCTGCTGGTAAACATACCAGCCACCTGATAACCACAGAGAACTGGACTTAAACACAAGAACCATGACAAACACACACAAAAATCATAGACCTCAAATTATACACCACAGATTCAAGTTTAACCACAGTCTTAATACCATCTTATTTTCTTCATTCCTATGAAGATGTATTGATGGAATAACATACTGTAAAATGTATTAAAAACGTGAATATAAAACTTAAGTGTTTTTCTTAACACCACACAGAATATATAAAAAAAATTGTCACAAGCTGGTATGAAATTTTAAGTTAGACTGTGAAAAGTCTGAAGGATCTTTCGTTATTACCTTTTTATTAGAACCTATATATATATATATAAATGGTCATGTCAGTAATTTTAGTATGATTTAGAATGCATTAAATTGATCAAAATTGCCATGTCACAAAAGATTTCTTATATTAATTTAAGAATCCTGGAAAAAAAAATTCCAAAAATAAGCAGCACAACTGATTTCACAATTGATAAATGCATTTTGAGCATCAAATCAGCATATTAGAATGATTTTTGGAGGATCATGTGACACTGAAGACTGGAGAATTGATGCTGAAAAATTTAATTTAAATTTAAAATCTATTCCAATAGAAAAATAGTCATTTTCAATTGTAATATTTCGGTTTTAACTGTATTTTTGATTAAACTAAAAATAAAAATCCAGCCTTGGTAAACACTTTTTCAGCTACACAATTTTTACCAAGCCCAAACTTTTGAACAGTGGATATATTGTATGTGTGGATACAGAGCTCAAAGTTGGAGAAAAGCTCCAACAAGCTCCAGATGTTGCATAGGTGTTTGTGGTGCTAAGCACTTACCGTCAGGTACCTGCACTTCCCTGTAGCGAATGAGCTGACTCGGCAGGAGGGGTTTAGTGTGAGCATGCTCAATGAGAGTGTCCTCCAACATTTGCATCATGCCCAGAGCAGACTGGAGACAACAGACAGTTAGACAGACTGCACTGCTCATATCACATAACATGTTCTTGAAAGCAAAATCTAACGTTATGTTCTGTCAACTTGTGAGCTAATTCAATGAATTACCAACTTACAAAAGAAGAACGAAATTCAGAGATTCATCAAGCATATCCCAAAACATACAGTAGACCGCAAACTGTACGGTTCATTTATTTTAAAAGGAATAGTTTCAACCTGTCTGGAGACGGACCTGACTTTTCTGTATGTCTTCAAAGAAAAATGCTTTTTTATACAAACCTGTTTGGTGATGTTGCCATGCAGCAGGGCTTCAATGTGTAACCGTGACAACAGCTGCGGTATGAACGCCTTCAGACGAGGTAACGTCACATCTGAGAAACACAGTCACAGCGTGAACACACAAGCAGGAGGCCCACTGTGCTCGCTTTCACAGAACAATAAAAGAGCATCGCACCATCTAAAGCATCTCGGAGCTCGTCTTTGGTCCAGGCCACCTCAGTCATGAGCAGCCGCAGGTAATACATGGCGTGCTGGTGAGGCTGCTCAGCGCGGAAGTTATTCAGAGACCTCATGTACTGAAACACACAAGTTTCATTTTGATCACACAGTTACAGAGCACATTTTCTCATGGACACGGATCAGAAAATGCCAAATGTCTGACTAGCAGGCATAAATCTACAGATATTCCTGTTAATGATGCATCAATTTCACCAACCGAAAAAAATCATTCAGCTGTTCAACTGCAGAAATACAGCTTGTAATTACCCTCAGGAAAGCTATTTAATGTCCAAAGCTCATTAGTTATCTAGAAAAAGTAACTAGAGAAAAGCATTTTGCCAAATACATGCATTGTGTTAAATATTTATTGTATTTTTATTTATTCTGTTCTGATGTTAACTGAATGCATGTTTGAATAAACGGGGGCTGATAGATTTTAGATTTTTCTTGATTTAAATGTTTATAACAACAAACTGGAGCAGAACTGCCAGTAACTTTTTTTAATGGAGTGTTATGAGGGTTTATTATTAAATTGATTGATTAGTAAATAAACTTTCGTTTTCCCCAAAATGAAAAACTTTCATTTGGGTTTAGGTGTTAAAACATGGTGAAGTGTGTTACGAGGAACTGAAAACACAAATTAGCCAAAATAAATTACAGGTGAACAACTGTGGAAATCTACAGAGAATCCTGTAAGTATAGATGTGCACCAATAATTGTATCATCTGTTTTCGTAAAAGTATCTTAAAGAGTGTTTGTGTGTCTCTCACCGCTTCCTTAATGATATCAAAGCGCTTCTCATCGACCTCAAACGTGGCCATTTTCTCGATGATCTTCTTCAGCAGGATGTGTTGTTTGTCATTATAACCCTTGACTGACAGCTGACACACAAAGATACATTGAATACTTTTGAGAATGAGTGATAAGAACAAAATCGGCTCAAGCACTGACTTCCATTATTCATGGTCTTTGAAATTTGTTAGAATGGAAGACAAACATGATGCACAGATGCATTGAGTTACTGCAAAACAGACTAAAAACAACATTTAAAGTTACAATGTAAAGGTTTCATCTTCAGACAACCATCAATGCAGTGCATTTAGATTATGATGAATGTGTGTGTGCAAGCAGTGTGGAGTAAGTGAATCACACAGCAGGTTACGAGCAGCCCAGCTTTGCCACGTCATCCCAATATCAGTCAACCTGCTATTAACATCCATCTTGGCTGATCCCATCCTGTGATGGGGAAGCTACTTTAAAGTACACATTAAGGAAAAATAGTCCATGTACTAGTAAATTCTGGCCATTTACCTTTAAAAGGTCTTCAAAAAGGTTTTTTTTTTTCCCTCCTGCACCGAGCTGAACATTTCCAATTCAGTAGCACTTACATACAAAAATTATAGTTTTGTTCCTATCTATACTCTGAAGGCTTTTACCTTTTCACTTGAACCTAGTTTTATCCAATGTTCAGATTTCTGTTCTGGAAATGTATACCAATTAATGCATATTTTATTAGATAATACTTAATTTATGTATTTAAACAACATTCAGAAAACTTAGAATACAATACAATACAACTGATAAAAAAAAAAAAAAAAAAAAAACACTACACTTTAAGAGACTAACCAAACTACTACACAACTAATATAATTCGTTTCTGCGCTAAGAGCAATCTGGCACAAAAAAAATCTAAATGTGTCTGTACATGTTTAATGTGGTCACCCTAAATGAACACCACAAATATTATTCAGACTAATGGGATTCCTCTGAACAGCATTAAACACTTGGACTAGTCTGGATGGAAGTCTTAAAGTGCAGAGTTAGTGGATTAGATTGGCAGTGCTTTAACTCAACCATCACAAACTTCACATTAAAAACTTTCCTTTGAAGAAGCCAAACATGCCAACATTAACCACTGCTTTAAGATACAGCCCAAAAGATGTGGAAAGTGTCTTTAAAAATGGGTCACTATTTTATTTTCTCCTTTCTGACCTTCAGCATAAGATTTGTGTGGACACAAGTAAGGGTTACCGGGTTTAAACTCGGTGTTTTTTGATGTTACTAACATTTAAACATGGTTTGCCCATATGTACATTTTAATATATGCAAGCGCAAAATAAAAAAAGGGCTACAGCAGAGGTAATTAACTCAATTTCCTCTGTTCTTTCCACAAATCTTTCAAACGAATACAAGAGAATTTAAATATAGCGCCACAAGTCATATAGACTGACTTTAAGGTGTTTTGTCATTTTGTGCTTGACAAGCATTTATTCTCTTTTTCTGTTCTGTTCTTTTGGGCGTGTATCTTTAAAATCACCTAAACCCAACACAAAATACAATAACCCTTTACGGTTTCAAAATATTCTAGCAGACGGATCAGACAGATATTCTGAAGGTATAACATCCCAAAGCAGCAGAGTTTAACAGACAAGCGACCCGTTACACTCATAAGCCTCAAGCTCCGCCCTTCACCCACAGCCCCACCCCTTTCAAAAGGGGGAGGGGCCAATTACCATACTTACAAGGATGGCATTCATTCCTGAGGCTATGCCATAGACCAACCCTGCCAGGCGGGCTGCATATGTATACTCTCTCAAATCATCCTTCAACAACCTGAGAAACAGGTAAGTCATGTTGCAGTGCACCGGGTCTGCATATAGGTAGCGACTAGCAGGATGGGGAAGAAAAGAAAAGGGGAAAAAAAGAACAAATGGAGTGATATTTCTATGGAAGGGTCATGACAAGACAAAAGGAAACGGGTTGAGTGGGACCACAGACAGAGTATGAATATGCAGCCTCAGCTCCGGCGACAATCTAAAGCTAGTCTACTTCTACATCCGGAAAAACAACACTAAAAGAATGAGAAGAGTTTTTAGCACTGTAAAGGCCACAAACAAAGATTTGGGTTACAACCGCAAGGACAGCAATCACTGGTAGTCATTTGTTTGTGTGTGAAGTTGGACTGTTGTCCTCACAGGAGGATCATGTTGGGAAACAGTGGCATGGGGGAGTATTAGGATACTTACATACATCCCATAGACGGTATTTTGAAGGTCATAGTTGAGGCCGGCTAGCTCGGCTGCATATGCATACTCGTTCAGGGAATCCTTGAGCAGCTCAAGGTACAAATACGCCATGTTACAATGCAACGGGTCCACATATGCAAACGGGCTGTGGAAAAAATGCATGTGATAAACCCGGTCACTTATGACTTTAGTACGAAGGGTCGATCTCTGAAAAATGTAACTGCAGTTTCTTAATGGTTTTGAGTAGTTAAACAGTTAGTTAACAGGTTAAAATAGTCAGTATTTCTATAACTTTAAAATGAGGTTAGGTGGTCTACAGGAAAATAGTCTGACTTCACTTTTGGGGGGAGAAAAAAAAAACAGAAAAAGAAAAAGTATCCTGTAAACTAGTAAAACATTTTTCATCAAAACAACTCCAGATCATCTCACATTAAAATCAAACCAAGTTTTATTTTATTATATTTTCATTATATCTGTGAATTATATTTTGCAGATTAAAAGACTTATTGAAAAAAAAACCCTACTACAAATTAATAGGGGTGCTCCGATTGATCAGCTACCGTTCACTATCAGCTGATAATCGCTTTGGGATGATTGATTGGCGGTCTCTCTATAAAAAGCCGATCTTAAAAAAAAGCTTAAGCTAATGGCTTCAAATCACATCACGTCTGCACTATAAGCGAGCTGCACAGTTGACACAGGAATTATCACTTGCACAATCGAGGCAGTGTTGCATTGTCACTAAAGTTTATGAAATGCATTTCTTTTTAATTCTTGCCAGTGTTTAAACCATTCAGCGCTCATGCACACTCGAAGCACACTCACATAATGCCAGGTTCGCACATTCTCCGTTTGCAGTGCATATTTTTTTCCCCACGCTCATGTTAACGGATTTGAAAGCATTCACACAGCACACGGCTGAGGTCTGGCAGTGCGTTTCATGAGCGGTGCATCTGCAGCAGTGCAGATAGTTTCTGCAGCACGCGCTGAATTAAAGTGACAGCGCATTGTTTGCTGTAAATATGAAAACGAAAAGGTAGTAATTACCCCATTAATGCATATATAATTAAAGTTTGCTATGTTTCACGGTCAACACAAATGGCTTGTTGGCTAGGTTTAAAGGAAGAGCACTTTTAGATAAACAAGGCAATAACAGATGGCACTCGTGGAGGTAGAAAAAAAAAGCTCTTTATGAACCGCAGGATTGCTTGTAATAAAGATTTAAATGCAAAAGAAAAGGCAGTAGAGCTGAGTGTTTCTGTCAGTGGTAAGTGGTCAGGTTTAATTTAGAATGTTTGTGATAACGTAAGAAAAGTAGTTTAAATGCCACTTGCTTGAGCAACTGTTTTGTGATGTGTGTAAGCTATTGTGCAACAATTGCATGAGTTTAAAAACAAAAATGCACTTCATGATCAAACATTTAGGTGAGAGAAATATATATTTTTTAAAAATCTCTAACCCCGCTCCCCTCCACCCCTCAAAAAAAAAAAAAGTCCCCTCTCACAAGGGTCACCTATAAGCTATAAGAGGGAACCCAATTGGAATATCACTATAAATAATTCCACATGATAAAAATAAGGCTGTAAAAAGATTGGTATCGGTGATCGTATCGGCAGATTAGGGATATGCCGGTATCAAATTTTCCTGTTGTGATTAATTGCTAATGCTTTTATCACGGTACACGGTATTGAAATTTAGTTTCAGAAAAGTGGTCATAATACAGCATAACAGGTTAAATAACTTTTTTCTTATAACAAAAATAGCTGAACATTTAAATACAATAAAGCAATACAGAAAAATATAAAGTTAAAAGTTTTACACAGATTAAAGTGCAAAAGAACTATAAAGACCCATCGGTATCACTTTACGATAAGACCTCATCAGTTAACCTTAGTTAATGCATTAACATTCACAATGAGCAATAGCTACATTTGCTACAGAAGTTATTAATCTATGTTAAAAAATACAAGTCTTAGTTCATGTTAGCTCATTAAATAACAGTTGCAACTTTCGATTTTATAAACGTGTTATTAAATATTGGAATACCTAAGATTAATGAAATATTCAGAAGAATTTTTCATTGGCAGTTTATGTTAACTAATGTTAACTAATGAAGCCCTAAAGTAAAGTGTGTACAAACAAAGAATCAAAACACTATAAACTAAACTATATTTAGGGCATGTTGTAGTCCAGATTATAATGAAAAGAAAAAAATAGCCTATTAAGTCTAAATATTTAAGTATTTGGCGCTGTGATGAACACCATAGCGAATACACAAATCTGAATGGCTGTTTAAAATTATTTAAATATGTTTGAGATAGTAGCCGCTGCTTTATTTATGGGGTTTCCAGGGTTAGGGCTGCATTTTCTGCAGTTTAGCGCCATCTGCTGTCAGAAAGTGAATGTGCTTTCAATCAGCGCTTCTCTCACGTGTTCCCCCATGTGCTTCTCATGCGTGCTTGTTTACAGAGGTGTTGTGCATTTTGACCAGTTGATGGGAATAGTATTCTTAAAATGCATTCCAAATTCTGAATAATTTGTAATGTATAATTATTCACGGTATTTAGAAGTGCCCACGATAACAATATTGTGCATATTCATTACCGAATACCGGCATTACCGAATACCGGCACATGTCTACAGCAGATTCAGCTTTCTGTGATCGGCCTCAAAAGTCCTGATCGGAGCACCCCTATTATGCAAAATATGAATAAACAAATCAATACTACAATCACTACTATGTACAGTTTTTATGCTGAACATACCTGAAAAACTCAAAGTTTAAACAAGCCTTGGGTAGGAAAAATTTGTCATCCTGTTTGAACCAAACTTTGCTCATTGCTGTGTCCTAAAAAGAAAAAAAGGAAGAAAAAAAGATTCAGGAAGAAAGAGAAGCCAATGTTTGAGAGACGTTCAGCAATTCATGTAAAATTACTCCTAGTGTAAATTATACAAAATTGTTTTAAGCACAACACACCTTTATCAGAGTGGGGACAGATGGGGAATCCTTTTCTAGAGGATAAATCTCAAAGTTTGTCGGAATGAATTCATTCTTCATTGGCAGTTTGAACTTTCCATTGAGGTCTGCATTTTGCCATTTCTGAAACAAACAAAAAAAGGAAAAAAAAAAAGTTAAAGAGTAAACCAAAGTTAAAATGAGTCTGCTTGAGTAGAGTTTAACATTTTTACAAAAATCATGAAGCTGACTTGCTTATTTCACAGCTCAGCACAAGGCTAGTCCCCTTTGATCAAATATACAATGCTCATAATAAATAAATCCTCCCTACACCCTTTTAGTTTCCTGTCTAGACCATTTAACACTAGTCTAAATTCTGGATGAAACTGAAGATAAGGTTTGTGTGCATAACAGGATTTCAACAGGAAAGAACAAACAAAATCAAAACATGACTAAAACAAAATGTGTCACCTTAATAGCATCATCAGTAATAGCTTCCTGTTTGTACTGCGTGCCGTACCACTCCTCAGTCCGGTCTGTCTGCCCTTCAAATGATTTAGAGACAACAGCGACCCTAAAAGAAATAAAAGTGAAGCCAAAAGAATCGTAAGATCACTGCACCAGACACAGTCCATTTCTCACAAATCCCTTGGGGAAAATGGGCCATGCAATTTTGCTTTTATCAGATCTCTGCAACAGTAAATAGATTAGGAATTATGGTCATTACATCAATCAAAGATTCGAGTCTCCCGGAGCTTCTCAATCTGCTGTGCAGGGCTTTAGATCAATACACCATTTCTGGACTTTTTAGACCATCCTGATCAATAGAGAACTTCTGGAACAATGACATGCTATTCTGGACTCCCCTGCATCGATCAACTACATAAGAGCCCAGAATAGGTTCTGTCTAAAAACCTGAACACTCTTTTTCCAGAAGTAGTCTTAATCACACAAGGTTTCCGGGAGGATACAGCAGTTCCAGTCCATACACCCACCGCCTGATTCTTAGTGCACACAAAAACGGCAAGTGCTCTCTCAATCTGGCAAGCTTTAATTTAATTGGTGTTACAAAATTTCCAGCACAGAGCACAGATTTTTATTCAGTTCTGCTGGAAAGTATGGAAGTGTTGTTTACAATGTACTGGGTTTCTACAGTGCACACTTCTGAGGAAGAACTACTTGGTGGATTTGGCAACGTTCATGAAAAAACAGGATACAAGTCAAAATGTCATTTCAAATTCTGATAAACCCACTGATAAATGTCACAATAACTGTGCTTGGTCATTTTAAATATGGTACAGATGGTCTCTAGCTGTCCAAGTTGGCAGTTCTTGGCCAGAAAAGGCTAGATCAGATTTTCACAGATAGCCAGAAGTCTGGCTATGTGAGACTTTGGTCATCTAGTGTTGCAGAGCTTTTAGCAAGGTCAGTGGTGTAGCCAATCACACAAGAAGAGGTCTGACAAGCAGTAAATCACAAGATCTGAAGACAGAGATCTGAACAGTTTTGAAATGCTAAGACAAAATGAAACACAGCAACCCTACAAGTTCTTCTTTCCCAAAAACAACACAAGAGTAGCAATGGTATGGGGTTGAGGTGCAGTTCAAACAGAGACAAACGCTCTTTTAAAGCTGGAAAGGAAATTGAATTTGAAAGCCTCCGTCACATTGGTGAGAATCTGAACTGGGATTCTTTCAAACACAGCAAGAAGATCCAGTTTAAAAAAAAACAAATCTTCAAAAACAGATAAAAAGGAATAAGCAATCTGAGCCCGGTTTGGCCCTGAGCAGCAATATATTAAAGAAGCTGAAATTTGCTTTGCACTGGTTCAAATATGAAGCTCCTTCAGTAGGTCATGGAAGAGAGCAACCAATGGCTATACCTCGGTGTTAAACTAATCTCATCCTGAGGTGAAACTAAATATCTTTCAGATCGATCCATAACATTTTCACCAGGGGTAACACCAATGACAGTGTTGTGGTTTAATATATGGGATTAGCAATTTGAACAAACCCCAAACCACCACAAATATTAATAAAAACAAATAATTCAGAATGCTTTTTTCCCCCCACAGGTTACATACACACACTAGGGTGTGCATTCTCCATAACTGAGGCTGATGCAATGCTGACGAAAAAAAAAGTGCTACACATTCATATATTATATATATAAATAATATAATTGTTTTTTACCGATGCAAATATGTTAGAAATGATGCACTGCGATACAAATACCAACTTGTATCCCATGCACACTCTTAAATCGATGAACTTATGTGCATGTTACAAAACTGAAAGACCACCTTGTGTGTGCTCACCTGACATTCTCTGGTCTCAGTTTATCAAGCACCATCTCGATCAAGTCTGGCCTGAACTCCTCCAGCAAGTATTCAGCAGCCAAGACTTCCTCCAGCGGATAGTACTGACACACAGAGAAATGGGCATTATATTCAGAAATATCATATCTTTTGCTCTCAATGAATATCTGATCTTTTCATAGCCTTCAAAAGCTTTTCAGTGTTAAAATGTAGAGTGTATTAAATGTATTTTACTGCATCATACAATACAATGCATTCAACCTTACATTTCTCAAGTGACTAATGAGCCAGAAGCAATATACACAGTGATTAACATCATTCTCGACTGGTTTTAAACCACCAACAGTTCACAAAATTAGTGTAGAAACATGCAAAACAGCCATGTGTCTTTAATTCTCAAACCAAGTTACACAACACTGATCAATTGGTATACTAATGCATACTGTTCCATACACTATATTTGAAGACAGAATGCAGCATGCTGTTGTATGCAGTACACAAACACAAAATAATTAAAACGAAACACTGGCTCTCCTGACAAAACGCTGAGCAGCAGCCTGATTACACAAGCAACTGTAACCATGGTGACAACCTTTTAAAGTCTTTCATGAGAGACACCTACATGCAGTAGTCCAGTCACTTTAGACGTGTATCCACGAGGACGTTCCTTATCCTTAAATCTGAAAGCCACAGTGTTCAAATCCTGCAAAAACAAAACGTAGAGATAAATCAGTGATGTCCTAATCACCAAATCTCACTGTCAGTAGCACTGAATGACCATTCATCTGGTGTTTATCATAGAGGTTTGGAACAAGATAGTTTAAAATTCACAAACCCTAGTCTATTTCGTGATTTGATTCAGTGTACAGCGCTACTTTTTATTTTGCAGAATTCCATGACATTCTGGGTTACACAGTAAATTCAATTTTTTTTCTGACTGGAATTCATAAATCTTTCCACGTTTTCTGCATTGCAGGATTCTACTTTAACAAGAATGTTCATACCTTACACTCCTGAAAGACCCACTCTTGAGGGCCCTCTGTCCGCAGCTTCTGAATATACTGGAACATGTGGAAGATGATATCCTCGACATGCACTAGAGACACAGGAAAAACAGCTCAAGCCATCAAAAACATACTGCCCAGCACCAAAACACACAAAAACACTCCAGGTCCTTACACAGCCCCTCTTCTGTCAAGTCCACATTAATAATGAAGGACATGAATCCTTTTGCTCCTTCTTTCTGGCCTCCGACTAACGTGTTTACCCATCCTGAGAAGACACAAAGTGCATCCATGAATCCATGGACACAATGCATGGTTGAGGTCTGAAATATATGGATCCTTATATTTTACCTTTAAGTCTTAGTCTCAAATTATCTTTAATATTTCACACATTTTATCATTTGGCCACTCAAAAAAAAAAGCTGCCTTTTCTGACAAACTCTCTCACCTTTAGCTTTGAGCTCCGACAGAAGACTCCCTGGACCCTCATGTCCAATCAGATGGCCCAGATAATGACCTGGATTTGATTTGTAGTACTTCTGCAGGTCTGGGATAGGGAAGGTCACATACAAGTTTCTAATGTCCTTGATAGGCACGACTTTATAAAATTGCTGTGGGAAAAAATAAATAAAAAAAATTGGTGACTGAATCAGACAATAAGAAAACACAGTAGCAGAGAACATTACTTAAAAAGGAAATCATGTGCTGATAATTAGGTTTAATGCCGTAGAATTAGTCATTCACAAACTCAGTGGTCATTAACTTCTTTACACTACTGTTTGGGTTCAGTAAGAAATTAATATTTTAATTTGGCAAAAATGCATTCAATTGATCACAAATGACAGTAAAAACATCATATTTATTACATTATAACTGCTGTTCTTTTGAACATTCTAGTCAACAAAGAATCTTGAAAAATGTTAAGCAGCACAGCAGTTTTCAACAAAGATAGCAATAAATGTTTCTTGAGTGCCAAATCACCACATTAGAATGATTTTTAAAGGATCGTGTAACACTGAAGAATGGAGTAATGATCATGAAAATTCAGCTTTGTCATCACAGAAATAATTTGCATTTTAAAATCTTAAAATATAAATAGAAAACTGTTTTATTAAATAAATGCACCTTTTCTTAGCAGCAAACACTCCTCTGAAAACAAACTTTGACCATTAGTGCATAATACCAAAAGTTAGTTAGATGTCTGTAACAAGGAGCAGGTTTAGGGTGTAGGGTGCATGACTGGGGTTTAGATCTTACCCTCAGGTGTTCTTCCTGGAAAGGGTGTGATGGGAATTCTGGGACAGGGACATTCTTGTTCTCGACCTCTCCAAAAAGCTTCACCACCATAGATGTCAAATCATCTAGCGACTCTATTTAAAAAAAAAAAAAAAAAAAAAAAACTCAAACGGAAACCTTCATCTCTACAACCTTCAGAATACATACTACAAACTATGAATCTTTCAGCAGAATGACAAACAAGGCAGATTTTATAAAAGATTCAGCATCAGACCAAAACCTAAGTGAAAAATCTTCTGTGCCTTACATGGACCTCACACATCATTGCATTTACTGTTAGCTACATTTAAGTACGAATATCTGAGCCTGTTTGTTGCAGATTTCTGCATTTACTTTTTTAACAGAATGAACAGGAAAAGCTTGCCGATTGAAAAGTGGAAATGTTCTTCATCCACTAGCATGTGTAAAAGTTAAGAAATCAATTTAAGGTTGGTTTATGTGGTCGATGACTGACCTCTGCCCAGCACACACAACCCCATAAGGTTGGAGGAATAGTAGGTGGAGTGAAACTTGAGCAGCTCCTCACGGATATCAATGCCCTGTTGAGATGGCCTTGTCTCGAGGGTTAACTTATTGCCTAAAGAGAGACAAATTAAAAAAAATATTGGAGAACAACGAGCACTGATAAGAACATAAAGGACAGACAATGGGCACTTGACAGTTTGTGAAAGTAGCTTTAAATTCACAGAGCTCACATAAGGCTACAGCCCTGCCAGATTTAAACTGAAGAAACATTTGGAAAAAGTGACATTCTGTCATGCAAATAACAGTTGACAATGTTAACTTTCGCTGCAAAAAAAAAAAACACTTTAACATATACATATATCAGAGTGCATTTTATTTTTTAAATACACATCTGTTTTTCTCTAAATGGTTATGGTTAACATGAGGGTAAAGGACAGAACAAATCACTTTTTTTTTTTTTTTAAGTGCAAGCAAGCCTTATATAACTCAAGGCTGCCACCATCTGGCTATTATGGGCAGAGATAAATCTTCTCAAAGAAGATTAGACTAAATTGATCCAGACATTATCCTCTAGCTTTCTACTGTCCTTCACTGAGAATGAAGTATAGATAACATTTACGGCACCCCATGATGGGAAAAAGCCATGTTTCAAAAGATCTTAGGTCTACAAACAGAGATAATGGGAAAGTATCTACATGAAAGAGATTAAATCAGGCGTGAAGCATTTCCATACCAGTGCCAAACTTGCTAAAGGGATGTTTAGGGTTCCCAGTGGCTTTCTCCAACTGAAACAGCCGCCATGCGTCATTCATGAGATTCTTCTCATGTTCTGAATCCACTGCGTTCACCTCTCGGTCCTTACAGCTCTCATCAAACAGTGGACAGAGAAAGAACTGGGCAAATCTATGGAGACATTTAATGCACGGTTTAGATAAAGCTTGTTTAAACAATCAATGTCAGCCTACAGCTGCAGAAGACTACATGTTCCTGTTAAAAGTAATTTGCATAAATAAAATCTGAAATTAAAAACATGCAAACCGACACAAAGAGCAACTGCCATGCAAATTAAATGTACACAATGAATGTAACACTGCTGAAAGTAACATGATGGTCTGCACTGTTTACTATAAATATGCAAGGGACAAAATACCAAAAATATGGAATAGCCTTTATGAGTTGCCATAATCCCACTATAATCTGACATTAAAAAGGACAAATGGCAATCTTAAGTGCGCCTACAAACTAGAGTTTAAGATGCATCAAAGCTCAAATGAATCCAATGACTTTTGACAATGACAATGAATGCAAAAGTGACATTCTATATTGCAAACCACTGTTAGGAATATTAACTTTTGCTACACATCACATTTACATATACATCTGCCGACCAATGAGAATTTTAGAGAGGTACAGGTGTGCATTAAGAAATCCAATTTGCTACACGTCCGACTGATTTCCAGTGGCTGCTGATGTCTGATTGCCTCAGCTTTTTCAACACCCTCAATATGCATCCTACACATTCCTACCTGTCAAACACTCACTAAGTGCTTTCTAAAGTGTCCAGTCTGATATGTTTGCAAAATTATGAGTCATGACCCAGTTTTTGGAGATTAATCATGAATCATTCAAATGTTTCAATGAGCAGGTGGTGTTCTGGGTCACAGAAGCAGATGGGCTCTGGGAGAAACTCTTCTTTCTATATCCCAGCAACCCGATTCCTCCTGGGCATGTAACTCCACACCGAAAGGCATCGTGACACCTGAAGGTCTAAACCCTGTTCACCTTTTCATAAGTTCAAACGGTGCGCACGTCACTCTTCAGCATCTAAAACAGACCAGCATTCCAGATGGCTCTTTAATAATTCACCAATTGCTCTTTTTTTGGATTCATTTACCTGTCCAAAGCCCCTTGTAGATGCTCATGGGATACATCAAAGTAGTAATTGGTGTGCTCTCCACTGGTGAAGGCATTGGAGCTGCCGGCGTGCTCGCTCAAAAACTGGCTGTACTCGTTCTCTTTGGGGTACTTCTCGGTTCCCAGAAACAGCATGTGCTCACAGAAGTGGGCCAGTCCTGAAATGTTCTCGGGATCTGACAAAGAACCTGCAGGATAGTAAGGAGATTAAGCAGCGCAAGAAAATACTGTTAGCTTGCACTCCGACACAAAACGGGTGCTTGACAAACTTGTAAATCGAGCTGACTTCACTGGATGATGACAGGTTCAGGCATATTCAAGATCCTCATTCTTAAATCCTTTGTTACACGAAGGTCTGCTATAGCACTAAAGGCATTAGAACACTTAAACAACCAGCTCTACCATAATATATTATTCTCAACTCCAGCCCTCAAGGCCCACTTTCTGCCAGAGTTTAGCTCCAACCATGATCAAATGTAACTGTAACTTTTCAGTGATCCTGGAGGAAATGCTTGCAAAACCAAGTTACTCAATTCAATACGTTGCTCTCTCATTCGTCTGATTGCTTCTGCGGTTCTCCTCATTTATATGTCGCTTTGGATAAAAGCATTGGCTAAATGATTAAATATTATAAGACAATTTACATTAGAATCAGTATTTCGACTCAAACTCTACTGCTGAAAATGAACGTATTTTAAAAAAAAACAAATGCAAGCTACACAAGCACAATAAATTTGCACAAATCCCCTGTAAAACATTGTTACATTGAAATAATGAATGATATAAACAAATTATTTTTGTTTTTCATTAATAAGTGCCACTAATAGCATTGTGTCACTGTTTAAATGACTGAATCAGTTTGTTGAGCCGGACCTTTTTAGACTTGAAAACTAATTGGAATAGTGTACAGCATGAACAAAGCCTTAGAAAAGAAAAAACAACCTCAAAAAACAACCTTCTTATCAAAAGGCATTAAAGAAACGCAAAGACATTTTTATATCTATTCCTAACCATTTCAACATTATTTCATTCAATGGACGTTTTTTTTTTTTTAACTCCCGCTTTCTCAAGTGTGTGGGTTGTTGAAAGCTGCACTTTCGGGCATTAGTTAAGCACCCCCATAAGTCTGTGCTGACACACTGGGCGGCACTCCAGCTGTAATTCAAATGAATTGTTTAAAGTTTATTTTTTTTCTTAAAGGGCTGAAAAGATTAAATGCAACACAAGTAAGCCTTCAATGATTTGTACAGAGTGGTCTGTTCGGAAACAAAATTATTCAAAACCCTCATGGGCTTTGAGTTTCACAAAACCGGGACAAGGGCAGCCGCCAAGGTCTGGACTATTAAAAGTTGCTTTTTGTGAAGTGGAAAGCTACAGAGAGACAGACAGAGGCCTCCCAATCAATTCTGTTAAAACGTAGTTATTGACGGCCAATAATGAGGATCTCCTTCAGGTTCGTAATAAATAGCCTGCATTAAAATAGAAGGGATCAGAAAGCAGTAAGTAGAGGGGTATAAGCAAAATGGAGCAAAAAATACCGATATGGACATCCAGCGCGGCTGATGCTTTGTCAGTGGTGGGGTCACTGATGAGAACGGCTTTCAGCCCATTTGTAAACTCAAGTCCTCGATACTCCCGCTTGTCTTCTGGAGAGCGAATGATATCACTCACCACCCTCTTTACAGCCGGATCACTCATTCTGACGGACACGTCTGGATAAACAAAAGACCAAATTAGAGGCCAGGCATCATCAAACTAACTCTTAATGAATCACTTCCTGTAAGGCGGAATTTAAAAGGGCAAACACACTCCACGTCAAGTAAATTTCACAATCAGTCAGACATACAGAAACCAGTTAGATCAGAATGTGATTTTAAAGGGTCATTTAGTTTTAGATCTTTAGTTTAAAATGTTAACCCTTAAAAATGTTTAGGCTCAGTCCGTTAAATTAGTTGAAGTGCTAGGTTTAGTTTGAAAGGATTACCTAAGCCTAACTGTACGTTTATTCTATTCGCTTACTTGAGACTTAAGTTCAGTTGAGACTAAACTTGCGCTTGAACTAAACCACTAAAGTAGCTGAAATAGTAGTTTAGTTCAAGCGCAAGTTTAGTCTCAGTTTAAGCGAAATTATGTCTTGGTTGAAGTATACATATAGACTGGTTAGTTTAAAAGTAAATTGAGATTATGTTTTAGATAGCTTCACGATACTTTAGTTTTAAATGATTTAGTTATGCGTATGTTAAATTTAAGTCTATCTTAAGTTTAAACAGTCCAGACAGCTTTCAGCGTTTTAAATCGATTTACTGTTGAGTTATATAAAAAACCAACGAGAAATTCAACAGACTGAAACATTTTCAGAATTTAAACAAAAACAAAAAAAAATGTTGACACATTATGAAATATTGTGTCATGAGCTAAAGCTATCGCGCGCGACAGCTACACACGAGCCCAACGCCAGCGAACCGGGCCGTCACTGAACGAACACAAAAAAACAAAACACATATTTGACACTCACCTAATAGCTCGAATGAAAACAGTGCTCAATATCATGAAATCGGAAGAAAACTCGCTGTAACGGCCCGCCGGCTAACACATTTCTGCATCCTTCAGTGCTGGATAACAAAACTCTGCCGAAGACGTCAGGACGCCATCATCTCTGCAGACAAAACCAATCAATCTCAGATCAGCCGCAGGCAGCTTTTACGCGCCGTTGATTAATTTACATGTAATACGAGATATTAACAATTACATATATGTATACACGCATGCGGAACATATATTGTTATCAAAAATGTTTGAAATACCCATTTGTTTTCCTGAAGTGGTTGGAATTGCTTAGTCACGCCTTGCCGACGATTGACGTTATGAAACAGGCCACACCCACATCCTGGTTTAGAAGCGAGCACGTTGAGTATTTAAAGAGACCTCTCTCTCTCTCTCTCTCTCTCTCTCTCTCTCTCTCTCTCGCTCGCTGTTTGTGTGATTATGATTTGCTATACATAATCTTAAAACTGATCTAATCCCTTATTGATTTATTCTTTTGTAATAGGGTTGGCATGATGCAAAGATTAGGCCTATATGTTAAACGTATAATATGTAAATGGGAAAGTGTGTTGTTCTGTGACTGGTCACAATTTCTTTTGTCTTAATAGATCACTTCAATTCTAAAATGGTTTGACAAGCATGTCACGCTGCATCTCTTTCTGACTGCTGGCATTGCTTGACATCTAATGTAACTGGACAACTTTGAGTGTGTTACTGTCATAACGACCTCAGACAAGAACAAGAACACATCATGCAGAATTGCAGTTTACTTCTCTTAAAGCAAAAGATCAGTTAAAGATAGTTTCCAGGTTTCCATTTATGTTATTTTGGTGCATCTGGAAAATGAAGAGGGTTAGAGAAAGCACACAGAAACTGAACTTTTGTTTTAATTCACTAACAATAACATTATATAACATTATACATTTTGTTCAGTACATTGTGTACATTACACAATGATGCATACAAAATAAGATAACAGAAAAAAAAGCAAGAAAAACTATTTAATAAAATAAACTGTGCCAGGGGTAATAATATACAAATATTATAAAATATATAAAACATCTTTAAATATATATATATATATATATATATATATATATATATATATATATATATATATATATATATATATATATATATATATATATAAAGCAAAATAATATTTAAATATGAAAATAATCATATAAGAATAAAAATAAGTGTACAATAGGATGATTATTGAATTACTTACCCTGAAATAATTTTATCGGCTTGTTATTTTTGCCGTTAACAACATGTTTTGTTTTCAAGTAGGCTATATGACAAACAATTATACACAATGTTCTGCAAGATCTAAAGAGGCAGTAACCTAAGGAGCTGGGAGCTTGATTTGTTCTTAAACAGATTATGGATTAAAAATAAGCAGTCTAGTCTTTAATACTCTAACGTTACATAAATTTCACCATGAATGTCAGCTGTTTGGGAGATTTGCAGAGCCAGAATAAATAATCAGGGCTGAATTTGTGATTTCTTGTTTACAACATGAAAATAAGTTGTTACAACAGCTGTTCATCAGAATAACCCATTAAACGAGAAATTATAAAACGCCACCTATGTACATAGTTTAACAATAATCTCTACGTGAATTTTCCGCTTCGCGCTCGTCCTGTAGGTGGCTCGCCGTGATCGTATAGTGGTTAGTACTCTGCGTTGTGGCCGCAGCAACCCCGGTTCGAATCCGGGTCACGGCAGTTTTTTGTGCAGTAAAATCCCGAATTCATTATTACGGATTCTGCGTATTTACACAGTCAAATTAAAACGGTCACAGAATCTAAAATAACGGTTACCGATTAAAAAGACTGACGCATTTTACCGTTGAAGTAGTCACGTTGTGGATGCGTCAGTGTTGTCCTGACGTCGCACACGAACCCATGTGTCATTTTGATCACTTCCACTAGGTGGTGATATTACAATTGTGAATCATACAAACATCATTGATACGTGCTGAGTAAACTAGGTATTTTCCAAAGTTACGATTGTTGTTTTGGGTGTTACCAGCTATAATGAATGCACGAAGGTTATGGCTCTACTAATGTAAACTGCGTGAATGTGTGTGTGTGTTTGTGTCAGTGTTGGGTTTAATCATCACATTCATCAGGTTACATATCTGATCACACTGAATAACTGACACACTGACTGAAGGGCTGATAAACGGCGACCTGTTGATCCGGCTGGTCGATGTTTGACTGTGTTGCTCCTCCTTCATAACCAGAAAACCCTACTTTAAAACCCTTAGAAACTCATTGACGCACTGATTCCAGCAGACCCCTTTAACTCTTAACACTTTAGGACTGTTAATCATGGACACTGTTTCCACACACACACATGAATCCAGCAGCAGTGAGAGGAAAGTGATCGCGGTGGTGGGAGGCGGTTTGGTGAGAATCACTTGATGTTTATGACTTGATTACATATCTTAGAATTCTCTCAATCGCTATCTTCCGTCTCTAACTCTCAAGTCATTAATATGTTTGAATAATCACAGAAAATGACCTCTAAATGAAAGAAAATTTGTATTAGTTGTATGGCTGTCTGACTCATGTCTGTTAAGTTCCTCTGGTTGCAGAGAATGTTTCCTATATATATATATATATAAAAACAAATGGACACTTATTATAAAATGCAATCTTTGTTAATCACAGTAATACAGAGGCTCTATAATTCTACTATAACTTGCACCAGGAGAATGTTAATGATTGACGAAGTGGTTATGAAACTCTGAAAATATTCTATTACAGATGTGGTGACGAATGATGAATGAAATAAAAATCGGACATTATTGAATTTTAACCTATGCACTTTATAGTTATTTATGCGAGTGTAATATGACAAGAATTATTTAAATTAAATGCATAAAATTACATCAAATTAAATGTATACTCTTTCTGTAACACGGTTAATGGCTTTGATTTTGATTACTTTCAAAGCTCAGAATATAATATCATGAATGAATCCAGTGAGTTATGGGTCTGTTTATGCATTTATAGTTGCATAAACCGACTTTAAGGTAAATGTTTCCTTCTTTAATGGTTTGATCTTTTGATCTCATGCTTAAGGGAGTGACATAAAAAGATCGACGATAAAATATCACCAACAATGCACTTGGCAGAAAGCATAAGAATATTGTCTGTAAATAATATATTATTTGTTTAGACCTGTGTTGGTCAGCCAGTGTCAATGTGAAGCCCTGGCCTGAGAAAGTTTAGCAGTACCCTTTTATATAGCTATTTTATATGAAAATGATTAAAGTAAAATCATCCAAAAGTCTTCAGTTCGACGTTATCTTTTTAATTCCTCTTTCCTTAATGTGCTCTGTTAAGTACAAGTTTATAAGGAAAAATTAGGTCATTGCAATCTTTTCAGATGCTCTAAAACCCTATGTTTCAACACTCTTATACAAAAATGTACTGTTACTGAATCATAGTACAGTTAGTAACATATTATGGTTAATGATTGCCATTTTCATATAGCCTACCGTGATAGTATTTACATTGAACTCCAATATATTTCAATGTACAAAATGGTACTAACATGGTACATATCCAAAAACATAGAATCAGTTTGTCATAAATAATCTATTTCTTATTCTAACCCTGTCAATTTAGGTTGGATCGCTGAATGCCTGCTTCCTTGCCAAAAGAGGGTTTGATGTTGCAGTCTATGAATCTCGAGAAGGTGCAAACATGAGCTATATCTCTCACACTAGCATTAATTAAAACTTTATTTTAAGGCTGTCATTCTGCATCTCTGTTATATCGCTCTACACTTTATTATTCATACCGCACAATACAAAATCTTTACGCTCACTTATAATATTGTGGAAGGATTTTAGACAATTATAGACCACCACGTTCTCATAATGTACAGATATAGGGTTTCAAATGTCTTCCTAACTTCAAATGCATTCATAACCTCTTCGTTTAAACTTTTATTCTGTTAGATATTCGTCAAGCAAAAGTCGTGAAAGGTCGAAGCATCAACTTGGCCCTGTCACATAGGGGGCGCCAGGCCTTGAAACATGTGGGAATGGAGGATAAGGTGGGTTTAGTCATTCACAGTACCTGTGTTTCTTGTGAGAGTTAAGTGTTTGTAGGATGTATTTATATTGATTTTACCTACATTAGTGTCCTCTTTATAAAAGAGCTGTTTATAGTTGTTAAAGCCATCATATTCAACATTTTCGTAGACACTAGGCAGTTTAATTAATAATGCATAGCACCGTGTTTTGATTAAGTAGTGAGAAGCAATTAGCAGGTGCTTTGATCATACAGCGGCTTACAGTATAGTACACTTATTAAAGAGACAATCCACCTGGAGCTGGGTTTATTATTTAGCATTTTTCTATCACAATTCACACTTTTAGTTTAATATTTTATTAATAAATAAATTAATATTAATAAACAACTTGGCAACCAGTAGTACAGTATTTACTGTAACAACTCATGAATTCTGTGATGGCTGAGCTAAACTCTGGCTTTTCCACAGAGGGAAGTGTTGAAGGTACTATGAGGAAGTCTGACCATGTGAAACTACGTCAAATGCTACTTACACTCAATACATACACAGTCAAACAGTCTTTATAGGAAGTATTGAATTTTATATGGTTAGCACACAGAGTCCTGTGTCTCTGTGATTTGGTTATTTTACACTATGTGATTTTTCAGCTCGACAGAGACAGGAATGCCAGATCAGGAAGACTGTATGAACTCAACCCTGAGTTAACATGATTTTCATATCTGACAGAGTGTGACAGACAGTCTGAAGATTTAGAGGCATAAGGTGGATGGATGGAGCTGTTGTTAGCTCTTGTATTTAAAATACGTAACATGATTTACCCAAATAGGACATCTGCCTGGAGCAACAGCCTTTGTTGGTCCTGCAAAAATATTCCCATCAACCCAGATCATTTTCAAATGAGATTTTAGGGTTAAGTTTTTTTTTCCATTGCTCTCTGGCTTTAGTTCCAAGTATTGTGCTTCAATGACTTGTATAATATATATATATATATGTATATATATATATATATATATATATATATATATATATATATATATATATATATATATATATATGTATATAATAGTATTTTATTCAGCAAAGATGTGTTGAATTAATAAGAAGTGACAGTAAAGACCTTTACATAATTTCTATTTCAAATAAATGCTGTTCTTTTGAACTATCTGTTCATGAAAGGATCCTAAAAAAAATGTTTATTGAGCAGCATTTCAGAATCTTAGAATGATTTCTGAAGGATCATGTGACACTGAAGACTGGAGGAATGATGCTGAAAATTCAGCTTTGCATCACAGGAATAAATTACATTAATTTATATATTACAAAAGAAAAATCTAATATTATTCTAATTCTAATATTATTATAAGTATTGCTGTTTTAACAGTTTTTTTTATTAAATAAATCCAGCCTTAGTGAGCATAATAGGACATCACTGACCCCAAACTATTGAACATCAATGAGACTGTATAGTATGTACATATTTATTTTATATGTTTTTTTTTTGTTTTTGTTTTTTTTGTAGATAGTCTCTAAAGGCATTCCAATGCATGCCCGTATGATCCATAATCTGAATGGAAAACGCTCTCCAATACCCTACGGCAAAAAGGGACAGGTAACAGTAACTATTTTCAGATTTACACATTCATATTCACACAATTATAGAACTTCAGATTGCTATCCTCTGGATCCTTACCTCGGCGGTTCAGAAATGCGCAGTCACATGACAGGTTGCAGTAAAGTTGTTGCACAGTTACAGGGTTATTAACCCACTAGTTGAGAACATTTACATCAGACATACATTCATGCTTGGAGTCTGTTTGCTGATACGTGACCAGTGACCCCAGAAGAGTCAATACAACCATCTACCTTCAAACCAGTTTGTTAATCATTACATTCATAATGCACACATAATAGTGGCAATTAGGACTTTGGCATAGCCAAAAGTCCTAATTTTTTTTTATGAGAAATCAGCACATTTAGTTTCCTGACACATTTACACAAGTCTAATTATTATAAATGTGGAATAAATAAGGCTACAGTTTGACAGAAATCTGAATGCAAATGAACATGGACAGGTTGTTATGAACATAATAATATTATTATTAATAATAATAATAATTATTATTATTATTATGAATAAAAAAAGAATAAGAAAAGTTATAGGGATATCACTTGTATAATTTTACATATAAATAAATGTGTATTTCAGGGTCTGTATAGGCCATTAGAATATTATTGAAATTTATGTAAAAAAACAAAATAGTGAGTGGTATATAATTTGAATTCTTTTTCATATTAATAAATTTGTTTTCTAAGCCTGTATATCATCAGAATATTATTGACATTTAAGAAAAAAAACTAATTAAAAAAAGAGGGATATAATTAAAATAATTTTGCATATTAATACATTTGCATTTTTAGGTCTGTGTAGGTCATCATATTATCATTAAAATTTATGAAAAAAAAAAAAAAAAAAAACTACTTTAAAAAAGCAATATATAATTTGTATCATTTAACATAATTATACATTTGCATTTTTGGGCCTGTGTAGGTCATCATAATATAATTTAAAATTTATGAACAAAGAAACTAATAAGAAGTAGGAGGTATATAATTTAAATAATTTACCATATTAATACTTGTGCATGTTTTGTGCCTTTATATGTCATTTTATTATTCACTGTTTTACAAAACATTTTGTTTTTTAAATATCCAATATTAAATATTGGTCATGAAGCAGAACCTGATTAACACAACTAAATATCCCGTTTCACTCAGATATATATCACAGCTTCTGAGACATTCTTTCATCTTTGCAACAAAACAGCCCTAAATATGATTTGAAAACAGCAGAGATGAAAAGCTCCGGTTTCTCTGGCCCAGTCTGTGTGTTCATTTTGTTCCTCATGAGGTTTGTGGGGATTATGTTTATTGGAAATCAGCAGATGGACTGAAACAGAACTGCTTTTAAACCATTAGCTTATTGCTATGTAATCCCCTCACGAAACACACTCACTGCCGCAAACAATGTGTGTCAAGGTGCTTTTAAACAGTTGTGACATCTAAGCTGTAGATTATAGTGCCTGAACTCCATGGCTGTCATAAATCCATCATTTCAGACTTAAAATATCCCAGATAATCCAGAACATGCATGATAGAGATTAAAGTCGTCATTCTCCCGGCTGACTGACTCTAGCCTGGATGTTCCCTAAACATGGCTGTTCTTTCTGTTGTAGTACATCCTCTCTGTGGACAGAGCTAACCTCAACAAGGAGCTGCTAACAGGTAACAGTTCATTTAAACAGCGTCATTTCAAAAATGATTTTACACTTAATCTGCCACTGTATACGTTATATGAAACCTTCCTTCATTTTTTTAAATGACTTCTTGGGTTATTTTGAAGATAAAACCCTATGTCCCTATTTGCATATCAATCCCAAATGGCCTCAAATATATTTTGTTTCAAGTCCTCTCTTCATTTGCCCACTTTTTGGGATCTAATCATTCACTTATGGATAAAATCAAGTCCCTTTTTTAAATATCCAGTTCAATTTTGAAAAGTTTTGTGAAAAAGTTTTCAATTTTTAAATATTTTTGGAGAAGTCTCTTATGTTCACCAAGGCCACATTTATTTGATCTACAGTAAAAACTGTAATATTGTGAAATAGTATTACAATTTAAAATGATTGTTTTCTATTTGAATATATATTTAAAATGTAATTTTTTCCTGTGATGGCAAAGCTGAATGCAGTTGTGCTGCTTAATATTTAAGTGGAAACCATGATACATTTTTTTCGGGATTCTTTGATGAATATTAAGTTAAAAAGAACAGCATTTATTTTGAAATGTACATTTTTTTGTCTTTGCTTTCACTTTTGATCAATTCAGTGTCTCCTTGCTAAATAAAGGCCCTTTCACAAAAAGAACGATAACTATAAAGATAATGATATTAGCATCCACACCAGCGGATGATATTGTCTAAGTGCACACTTGTCTGCCACTTTAAATTCTCAAGCTCCTTACAGCAGGATTGATTCTGATTGGCTGTCAATTTTTTTATCATTCATCAGCTGGAGAAAAATTTGTTTTGAAAGGGATTCCAACGATATTGTTTCTCTGTGCCTTTATCGTTATAGTTGTGGTGTGGACAGGCCTTCAAAGTATTAATTTCCTTTAGAAAACACTTCTGAATGGCAGGTTGCAAACTTGTGAATGCCATTTCTAAAAGTTAGTAAATTTAAGCAGAAATGAGTTTAGTAACAAGAAACCAATCCTGTTTGAATCGTATTCCTTTTATTTACTGAATAAACATACAGAATTGAAATTGTTTCTTGCAGCTGCAGAGGCATATCCAAACACTACACTGAACTTTGATCACAAGCTGCAGGACTGGAGTCCAAAATCGGGAACAATGAGCTTCATTGGGTAAACAGTAATCACTTTCTGTCTCCATTTTGGGGAGAGAATAATACCATGATTTTGTTTAAAATACCTTGGGGTACCATGTAAAGTAATACTCACAGATTCTGTTGTTATATACGTCGTTAACTAAAACTAAAGCCATAAAATAACAGTTTCGTTACTTGAATTCTCATTTTTGTTTAGTTTAAGTACTTAAATAGTTAAAATGAAATAAACTAAAACTAATAAGTATAAAAATGATAAATATATAAAATAAATATAAAAATAAATATAAAAATATAAATATAGAAAAACAGTAAAAATAAAAATGAATAAAAACTATACAGACATTAAAAAAACTTTATTGTCGTTCCAAACCACTATTTCTTTTCGTTGATGCACAAAGTTTTAATTTTTAGGTAAACTAAACTTTTTAAAAAGCTTTTGTAAATGTAACTTCAATCACTGAGATCTAGTTTGGCTGCCCAAGAGAGTTTGAGCATTTACTTGCGTATTTGTATATTGATTGTGAATTAGATTATATTTCAGCAGAGATTTTGTCTCTGAACAGACCTGATGGCCAGAAGAAGGAGATCCAGGCTGATCTGATCGTAGGCTGTGATGGAGCTTTCTCTGCCGTCAGGAAGCAGTACCTACGGCAAAGTCGTTTCAATTACAGCCAGACATACATTCCCCACGGGTACATGGAGCTCACCATGCCTCCTAAAGACGGAGATGTAAGTGTCACATCTGGCAGTCTTCATTACATATCTGCCCTCATTTTGTCTGCTCACATCTCTTTCTCTCTGTGTCCTCTAAGTTTGTGATGGAGCCCAATTACTTGCACATTTGGCCCAGGAACACTTTCATGATGATTGCCCTGCCCAACTTGGTAAGGTCATGCAATAATTTTCTTTGTGTTTTATGGATATATTTAAATATTTAATTACATTATTATTTTTTTAAATAATTTTCAATACATTTTTTGTATAAAACTATAGAATATTTTATCATTTTACTTTTTATTAAATTTTTTTGTGATCACCTAGTGTTTTCATTATTATTACTATGATTATAAAATTGTAAAGAATATTTTAAGTTTTTGTAAGCATCTTTTATCGAGTGTTTACTATTTTTATCACTAGTAGTAGCAGTATTTATTATTATTAGAAGTAGTGTTTTGTGATTATTCATTATTATTTTTTGTTATTATTATTATTATTAAACATTAAATAACATTTTATAATGTATTATAAAATAATTTTATTAATTACAATTATTTTATGATTAACCATTCATTAGTTTATTATGATTATGATTATTATTAAATGATATTTTGTTATTTATATTTTTGTGATTAACTATTAGTTTTTGCTATTATATTATTATTATTGTTTGTGATTAACTATTTATTAGTTTGTTATTTGCTATTACAATTAGGGGCTGGTATTATGTATAGTGTGGTTTTCCAGCCCAACCTACAGTTTCTGTACTAGCATTCCCCAAATGTCCAAATTTGGCCTCCAAAAGTGCATTATAATCTTTTGCTTTGGTTATGTTGTGGTTTTCCTTGCAGAAAATCATGTTCCTTTTGATTTTGGTTTCTTAAGACAAGACGTTCACATGCACACTCTTCATGCCCTTTGAAGAATTCGAGAAGATCCGCTCCGGTGACGAGGTCATCCGTTTCTTCCAGAAATACTTCCCTGACTCTATACCTCTAATAGGAGTGTGAGTACAGCTTGTTCTCTCTCTCTTTCAGTCTCTTATCACTCTTTCTGCTTCATGCTTCTCTCAGGTATGAAGTACATCTTAGTGAGGTGTGAAATTGCAGTCTAACAGACGGGTTTTTTAATGTGAAGGAGATACAGTACTGGGATGATGATTTGCTGCTCAGGAAGCATTTCTTATTATTATCAATGTTGAAAACAGCTGTGCTGCTTATATTTTGTAACATTATAAATGCCATTATTTTGTGATGAAATGAATGCATCCTTGCTGAATTTAATTTCTTTCAGTTATGGTTGGAGTAGGAATGGTAGGATTTTTTTTGTATGTTTTAAGTATATTTCACCCAGAAATAAAATATTCTGTCACCATTTACTCAAGCCATGCGTTTCTTTCGTCTTGAAACAAAAAGGAGATATTAGGCATAAAAAAAAGTCCCAGTCACATTTGCTTTATTGTATCCCAATAAAATACAATCCAAAGTAAATGGTGACTAATACTCTCCTTATGAGTTCCACAGAATGACATATAAACATATAAACACATTAACACTGACCTTAATATAGCATATTCAGCTTCCAGATTTTATATTATAGAGTAGCTAATCAGTGTAATTGTTCAGATTGTAATTCTAAAAATGTAGTTATTTTTTTTTTCAAATTAGCAGGAGGCTTTGAATGAGATTGTCCTACATTAAATATCATAATTAATATAATTAAGCAGTGAGTCACTGTGCCACAGACAGACGTGCCAGTGTTATATATGCATGTACGTTATAGACTAAGTGTGTCTATGTGTCTGTGTTTTGACAGTGAGGCTCTCAAACAGGATTTCTTCCGGCTGCCGGCTCAGGCCATGGTCTCGGTGAAGTGCTCCCCGTATCATCTGTTTGATAAGTGTGTTCTTATGGGAGATGCGGCCCACGCTGTGGTTCCTTTCTATGGTCAAGGCATGAATGCAGTAAGTGGGGGTGGTGAGGATATTCATACTCATCAACCCGCTTCAGTTTTTTTTATATGTCTTCAGCTGTAATTTCTCCCAATGATGTAAACATAACCTGAACACCAGATGAAATCTGATTAACAGTATACAGAAATGTTCCAATAGTTCTGGAACACGCAAACATCTTTGTACTGAATAAAGGCTTGACCAGAACATGGACCAGTTTTACTTTAGTATGTAGTAGTATTTTAGTTTTAATTAGTTTTTATTGCTGTTTTAAAATTTATTTTTGGTAATTAAAAATGTCTGAAATTATATATGTGACCCTGGACCACAAAACCAGTCATAAGAGTCAATGTTTTGAAAAACTGGCATTTATACAATAATAAATAAGCTTTCCATTGATGTATGGTTTGTTAGGATAGGACAATATTTGGGCGAGATACAACTATTTGAAAATCTGGAAAATGAGGGTACAAAATATCTAAATATTGAGAAAATTGCTTCTAAGGTTGTCCAAACGAAGTCCTTAGCAATGCATATTACTAATCAAAAATTAAGTTCACACAGTTTTGATATATGTACAAGTGGGGAAATTTAGGCAAAATATCTTCATACTGTACGAACTGTATATTCTTGCCCTACACCAACCTAATGATTTTTGGCATAAAGGAAACTTTATATTTTTTTTCTCCCATACAATGTGTATGGTTTAGCTACTGCTACAAAGGGCATGGGTTATGTCCTCATAAGTCACCCTATCCTTGTAATACCTGGTCCAGGATAACCAATAAATGTGTACACACACACACACACACACACACACACACACACACACACACACAGACACACACACGTAAATGTAGTCATTGATGGTCTTGCAGATTGAAATATTCAGCACAAGTGAAAGAATATTAATAACCAATAAATGTGTCATTTTTTATTTTGATTCACAGGGCTTTGAGGATTGTTTAGTTTTTGATGAGATTATGGACCAGCTGAATGAAAACCTTGGTAAGACAGTTCACAGTATTTCTGAGATGAAAGGAATTTATTAATTCAATTATAATTATAAAAATATGTTATACTTTTATTTTAATCTTCTTATTATTTATATAATAAACACAATAAAACGTATCGTTTTAAATAAATCAAGTACTTATTTGGAACATTTCATCTCAGAGTAACTCTAAGAGAGATCTAAGAGATGCTAAATATTTGTTCACAAATTAAATGAATAATTTATGAATATGCTTTGCCTGCAGCTTCTGTGCTAGAAGAATACACCAAAGTCCGTGTACCTGACGATCACGCCATAGCTGACCTGGCCATGTACAACTATGTAGAGGTAGTCCATCAACTCAATGTCTGCTGCAATACTGTATCTGAACACTAGGTGCTGTCACATGACTTCCATTTCATTCATTAACCGCAAGAGCAATTAGAGAGCAGATGGCTTTTGTTTCTTTGAATGGGAATGAGGATGTATAAATTGTAAAGATGAATCCTGATGGATGGATGATAATACATTCAAACTAAAAATAAATGAACAGAGGATATAATATATTCCTGTAGTGCCTCTTAGAGCTAGCAACGTCAAGGTCATGGGTTTTTCTATTCATTAAGTAGTATACACACATACACTACAGAACAAACACACACTGACACAGCTGCAGTAATGAGTCTGTCCAGTTGATCGCATGTGACATACAGGCCACAGTGACACAGGTCAGCCTCATTACTGATGGCAGGGTGAAGATACAGACACACACATTTGTATTCAAGATGTTTAGGCCAGACCAGGAGCTAGAGCGTTAAATGCTGCTGTTAGCTTCGCTCATGATGTGATCTGTGTCGCAGATGAGAGCACACGTCAATTCCAGATATTTCCTGTTTCGAAAATACCTGGACAATTTCCTTCACTTCATCATGCCAAAAACAATCATCCCACTTTACACAATGGTAAGAGCCTTTCTGTGTTCTGTATCATCTTGTTTTTTGTTGGTGGTTAGTTCACTAATTCGTATGCCGGATTACTTGCCTCTTAGGTCACATTCACCAGAACACGGTACCATGAAGCGGTGAAGCGCTGGCATTGGCAAAATAAGGTGAAGACCAATCCATTTGGCTGAAAGATGGCTAGTGTCAGTGTAAATTCAGGAACCGCGTGAGAACTGTTTTAAAATGGCTCTTCCTTTATGAGCTATCAACAAAACATTAATCCATTAGTGTTATGTTCATAATAGCACATTATAGACTGATGGTAGAAAAATAACTTTCATTGTGTTTTTTATTGGTTTATAAACTCCAGAATGTCATGCTGCATTTCAGGATCTAATCAAAGTGTTTTTTTTTTTAGCCCTGAAACAAATGATCTGATAAAAATTTGAACTTTTTTTTTTCCTGAAATGTATGCTTTAGCAGCATACTGTATTCCACAATGCAATGCACTAGTTTTGATATTTTTTTTGTGTGTGAAACACAAGCAATTTGTGATTCTAAACATCTGATTTTGAATCTTTTGCTCACCAAGGCTGCATTTATTTGATAAAAAGTCTGTAAAAAACAGCAATATTGTAATGAAACCTTTTCAATTTTAATATATTTTAAAATGTAATTTATTTCTTTGATGCACTGCTCAATTTTCAGCATCATTACTCCAGTCTTAAGTGTCACATGATCCTTCATAAATTAGCTATTATTATTAATTATTAATTTTTTTTTTTTAATTGTGGGAACCATGATACATTTTCAGGATTATTTAATAAATAGAAAGTTCAAAATAGCAGCATTTATTTGCAATATATTTTTTTGTTTCATTGTATCTTTACTGTCAAAAATAAATAAATAAAAGAAAAGCCGAATGTAATTTTTTTTTTAAATTGACTACACTGTTTAATGTAGTTTCATATAATCATAGTGCTTTTCATTTAATAATAAATGTCCAAACTGAATGCAAATGGTCCTTCACAGCAGATGTCGTTATTAGTCTACATGGTTCACTTAAAACTTGGATTTAAAAAGTTAGATTTTTCACAGTATGGTAGAATAACTTATGGTCTTATGGTCTTTTGCAGGTGATCACTCAAGGGCTGTGGCTGTGTGGAGCTGTATCTGCTGCAGGAGGGACGTATGTCTTGGTCAGAAACTCTCACAAACTCCCCAGAATCTCTGCAGAGCACCTGTGGACCCGTATACTTGCCTTAAAGCAGTTCTAAACCCTGTGTTGATGTTTAGTAGCCTTATCACGTCAAAGGAACAACTCCTATCAGATCTTCCATGGCTCTGTACTTGACCAAAATTGAAGTCTTGTTCAATACAAGTTAAACAAAAAATGCTCTGCATTTTGTGTTATGATGTTGATTACCACAGAAAATCATTTTGAGTAATTTGCCAATGTAGTGCACTTAAAATGGGTTTATAATGGGCCAGCATTCCAGATGGTTTAAAGCAGAAATGTAGCTGGTATGATTGTTAAAGCACTTATCTTCTCATCATGCTTTAATGCAAAGTGACTTGTTTATTATTATTATTCTATATTTTCTGTGATTATCAACTGTCTTGCATTCCTTTAACATGTATTGAATCCAGAACATTCCTTTTAAGAAGTCACCATGACCTTGAAATTGTTTTAATGGATGTATAATTCTGTTTCAGTTCTAATTCGGGTTTGCTTTTACTTTATATATCACGTAGATCACATGTGTGTGGGTGTTGTGATCTCTAAGCACATAGATATCATTTCTTTGTTTTTAATTATTTAAAAAAGTCAAGCTGATCACTGTCTGTTCTTGTAGATTCAAACTAAGTTAGATGTGACTGAATAAAACCTTTGGTTCACTGAATGTTCGAACTCTTCTGCTTTGTGGGTCTATGTATTTCACTTTTAGTGCAACAAAAACATTGCCATACACTAGTTTAATGGTTGGAGAAATTTTAAGTCCTCCTGATGGTCTTTCACTGTCATGTAAAAACTCACATTAATCCTCGTTCACGTTTAACCCACAAATCCTCCGCAAGGCATAATCCATAAATGAGATAACAGATGCTCTCTGCCCACTCAAACAGGCAGTCGCTCATTCAATTGTCTTTTTTTTGTATTATAAATCCCTTTCATAAAATTCTAAACACAAACTATTTCTTTAAAACCACTACTTGTGTTTTGACGCAATGGCTGCTTTTCAGCTTATGTTTTAAGTCATTATTCAGTATCTGATTTTTATATTTAAGGTTTACATGGTCAATGTTTTTCAGACATGAAAAATTAAATCGGGTGCGGTCATGTTTACTGTTTTCGGCGATTTTCGCAGACAAAATCCAGTAGGCTAATTTCTGTTCGAATCCACACAATCATCAATGTAACATGAGTGTGAAAGATTTTCACTCAGATTTCACTTTCAAATATGTATTTTAAATAGGCCTACTGTCCATCCCTGTAGGCTAATATCAGATATAACAACATAACATATTGATTATGATATAGGCTACTGATAAATTTAACATTCACTTCAATCAGATGACTGTATGCTTTCAACTGATTTCCTATTGAACTGTCATCAACTGAACTGCAGTGATAAATCTATTTAGTGAATATAACTAGATAGCTAATAGCTAATGCTGCATACTGCTGATTATTAATGCACAATTTTTCCTTCTAACATCCATTTTGAGGTGCAGCTTGTCATATTAATGTAGATCAGGACTTCAAAGTGTGAAGGAGGGGGTTCGTGATTAATTTTGGAACTTCATGTTTTGTGGATCATTTGATTCAGATCGAGACTTCGGTGCGGCTTTGTGAAACTTATGATTCAGATCAGAACTTCGGAGCAGCTTCGTGAATCTTTTGATTCAGATCAGAACTTCGAAGTGGGTTCATGTATTGAATGGTTCGTGAACCGCGCTCCGAAGTCGGTTGTGGCTAGATACAGCTCAGACAATAAAATAATAATAAAATTAAATTTTCTTCCAATTAGATTGTGTTTTATTAATGTCTACACCTACCTTAATCCTAAACTACTCTTTACAATAATGCAAAAATAGTAATTGTTGCACAGTGTGACAAAAATTACGCTATTGATATGCACATGCCCAGTAGCTACAGCTGTCTCCCTTCTAGCCTTAACCTCTGAAGTCCCGATCTGAAATAATGGTTAGTGAATCTTTATTCGATTCAGACTGGAACTTCGGAGCATGGATCGCAAATCATTTGATTCAGATTAGGCTATATATCCAAAGTCGGACATCGCTTGTTATGATTTTCAAAAGCGTAGAATTTATAGGGATGCTATGAAATGTCTCTACTATATCCAGCGACTATTGATCAATTAAATGTCTGTTGTCTGCATTATGTACCCACCAATGGCAAATTCAAACCTTACCTACACCTCCAGTAGGCCCTCACTGCAGAACACAAGATCCAGGGGGGAGGCTGGATCCACATCTATGGGGCGGAGATGGGTGGGTTTAGGGATCAGAGGGTGGAGTCGGGTAGGTTTAGGGATATGTCAGGTGCGGGAGGAGTTGGATCTGGATCCAACCTTGCCCTCTGGATCTTGTGTTCTGCAGTGAGGACCATCTCTATACCCTCGCAAATCTTAAGTATATCCTCTATAACAGAAAAGGGTAAACACAGCTCTTCTCAAGAAGCAACGCAATTTGAGGTAAACTCACCAAAGTTTAATATTTAGGGGTTTGTTCAAAGCCCTAGTCTAAATATTGAGCAGTAAAAAATAGATGTTTGGCTTGTTTTTCAAATAGGACACACACATTGCTTCCTCCAGGGGGCGCTGTGGACTTGACTGACTTTATGTACAAGGTGCTGCAGCCTTTGAGAAACGTCCCGTCCTAGAAGAGTCCTTGTACTAACACTGTGCTGCTAATCTATCTGAGCACACTCACTAATGTATTCTGCTCACGGACTGAGCAATCAAAGCTGCGGATATCTCACCATCCCATGAAACTGGGTAAAGCTGGAAGTTTCAGTGTCCGAAAAGATGGAGAAGGAACACAATTGATCAAATACTTACAAGCAGTTACAATTGACATAATTCACACAAATCTTGATTGGGAACACAAAAAAGTCAGTTTATGTTGCATTACTGCTGCAACATTTAAAAATTCCTTGTTTCCATATTTTCCATATATATATGTATAAAAAAGATGATTCTGTATCCTTTGTATATTATAAACATGAAATTAGTGTGATGTTAATGAACCATTGTTCTTCAGTGTCACTAGTGGAAAGTGTCAAAGCGGTCGGACTTGAATTACATTGATGTCTGGTTCGTCATTGCATTTGGAGGTTATATCCAGTGGATGAGTGTCATTGCTAGCGATGATAAATACGATGGAGGAAGAGTTGAAGGTCACTCTCTTTTTGGGCCGATCAGGACGGCTGTGTGACATCACAATAGGACGGACAGGACGTTCAATGCGGGCGAGGGGACGATCCTTAATGCTGTGCTGCAGAGTGGTCAGACGAGAACAAAGCATCTGTAACATGCACCTGCGAAACTGACCAATCAAAGAAGGAGAAGTAAGCTTCACACACACACACACACACACAAATATATATATATATATATATATATATATATATATATATATATATATATATAGATTATTAAAATACATTTCACAAGAAAATACTGTCTTAAGAAAATACTAATACTATTGCATTTTCTTTGTAATTAACCAGCAATTTACCTGCAATTTCTGAATAAAATTTCTATACCAAGCAAATTGGTTTAGGATTTACTTTTAATGCTAATTTGACAAGAAATTGCTAGTAAATTTCACAAATAATTACAAAGAAACAGCATGTAACACTGAATTAAATAGGGAAATTTTGAATTAATTAAATAATCTTTATTTACAACCTTGAAAAAAATATTTTTTAGAGTGTACATTCTGCTGAAAACTTTATTAATTCTGTTTTACTTTTTGTATGAGACTCTGTCTGAACAATTCCACATTTCATAAATTAAAATACTAAATGAAATTATCAATGCTGAAAAACATTTAATATTCCTTTAATCTTACACAATAGAAAAAAATGAATAATTTTCTTATAGGAAAGATTTTCATGTCACAGTTTACAACTTATTTGCATTTTTTTTTTTTCATAAAAAAAATCTTTCTACTCCAAAATTCATGGAATAATACAAATAAAATGCTGTTAAATGTAGTATAAAATTGTATCAAATAATTTTTTATCATTAATTATTTAAAGCAATATTTATTTTATTGTTACTCTACATTTATTTAAAATATCAAAGGTTATCTCTTATACAATTTGACAGTTCACAGAAACACTGTATGTTGACTTGTAAAGTTTGTGAGTATCACCAGACTTGACTATATAATATACTGTAATAACTGCCCCTCCATCAGAATAAAGTGACCTCTGCTGACCTTTCTGCTCATGAAGGCGTAGATGACGGGGTTGTAGGCAGTGCTGGATTTGGCGAAGAGAGAGGGAATTATGGCAACTGTGGGGGAGACCACACTCTTCCTGCCAAAAGCCTCCAGCATGGAGACCACAGCATAGGGTGTCCAGCACACCAGGAAACAGGAAATCATCATTAAGAACATCACCGCCACTTTCTTCTCATATCGCAAAATCTTAATTGTCTGAACGGTCTGCAGATCCTGGATAGAGCGCAGCTACAGGAAAAGAGCAAAGACATTCTGTCACAAACCCCTTCATGTTAAAGAATATATTGTTGCATGTCCTGGAACAAAAAAGAACATGGCTTTAGTCAACCTTTAAGTGGATTTTTGATACTGTGTAAAAAAATTAGTATATCAGTAAAAATGTAATAGAAAAAAAGGTTCATGAGACCTAATAAAGCTTTTAGATTGTAATTTAAAAATGCTTTTCTAAACGACTTAGAAATAGAAAAAGAAAACACTTCGTAAACACTTGTGATGATAGTAGTATTGGAAACTGCGGTTCTGTTATTTAAAAAATTGTTTTATTACACATGATTTGAAAAAGGTAGCTTTTCTTTTAATCAGTTTTATAAGGAAAGTTAAAAAACTAGAAAAGGACATGTAAAAATAATGATATTCTGCAAAAATAACATTGCAATATCATTAAAAATGTGGGTAAAAGATAAACATAATAAAAAGTGCAACCATAAATATCAGAATTTCTAAAACTATTCTAGAGAACAGAAAAGATAAAGTATAGAATAGAATTACTAGCACCACACTGATTATCAGTCAAATTAATACAGAAAATAAAACTTGTATCCCAATTCACACATCCATATCCACAATCTATATGTTCATAGAAAAATCCATAGTCAGACTAGGCTGACATACTTAGAGTTTAGATGAATATCTCACATAATGTGCCTGATGATGAAGATATATAGTTTCCCAAGGTGAATGGATTTGGACGGAGGTCATATGCTGCCCTGCTTGAAAGCATCATGCCCTAAAATCTCTTATGATGCTTCTTTAATTAAACACATTATGTCCTCTGAGTCACGCATGCATGCATGCATGCATTCATTCATTCATTATCATTAAACAGCTGCAAGGACAGCAATAAAATTTGTTGAGTTTGACTGAGCATGTCTCAAGGCGCCTGGCATTGTTAAAACAAAACAGGGTCAGCACATCACTTCGCAACGCAAATGATATGAACAGAACATCTAATCAATCTTTTCTCCTGAAATCACTTTATCCGAAGATGGTTTCCCAATCAGGTATTGTCAGTCTTATGTTTGAGCTGTTTTTCCTTATGCTATGGATCATTTAAAACTGTCATGCTGCTGACACTGACAGGTATATGCAACTCCTTCATTGATTCACAGATTCATTCATTATTTTTGATTAATTAACATCAAGAATTTAGCTTAAAATTTGCATAAATATGTAAGGATTTAAGTGTGTAACTTAATGCTTTTGACTGGCCACATTTAAATAAAATTAAATTTATTCATGTGATGCAAAGCTGAATTTTCAGCATCCCTACTCCAATCTTCAGTGTCACATGATCCTTCAGAAATCATTCTAATATGCTGATTTGCTGCTCAAGAAACATTGACACAGTATAAAAGCATTAATTTCTTTAAAACACTTCTTTAACTTTTAAATGATAGCGTATAGTGCAGTGCAGTGGATTGCAAGTACCTTGGCTGAATTGCAAAACTATCAATATGTCAGGCTAAACTAATTCTTTAAGACTCTATTAAATATGTTTTTTCTAGGCCACAATGACTGGAGTCTCAGGCCGGTACATCATATTTATCATGCCTGTGTTATAGCATAGTCAATAAATAGCATAGTCTTTTTTTTGTGTGCAAAACCTTTTGGAAAGTTTAACAAGCAAGCTCAAAGGCAAAGGTACACATAAACTGCTTAAAGGTGACATTTTTTGCACCACTAATAAAAAATTATAACAGTTTTTGCAGAACACTCTCCCAGTCTGCCATTGGTCAGAAAAACAGATAGTACCATCCCAAACGTATGCCACTGGATCAGCTACAGTAGTGTTGCAGTTTTGGGCAGAATGCTTTCCGGGGGAATCAACCTACAAATATCTTAATTAAAGCTGTCTGTGTACACAAAGCTAAGATAAGAGAAAAGACTGTACACTTCAGTTTGTGGTAAGCACACAATCACTAATGTTGGAGTGGTCATGCTCTCCCCCATCTGGACGGCACACCGATAAAATCTGTGGCACAGGAACTGTGCTGATGAAAATCGCAAGCTATTTACATACACAATCACCATCGGTTGCTTATTTGCTGAAGGCACTTTCAGACAATATAGCTTTTAGTGGAAATAGCCCATCAAACAGCAACACATCAGCACCTCTGCACTGCTAAATCACAGCAGCTTGACTGTGTGTTTATAAAAGAACAAGAGAGAATGACGAAGACAGAAAGAAAGAACCTGTAAGGTGCCATATGCAAATCACAGATCAGAAATGAGATGACAAGCCAGAAAAATGTTTGGAGAAATCAAAGGTCGATAAAATACATTTGGAATAAAATTTGCTATTAGTATTTTAAAAAGGTAACATACTAAGTACAATATGTACAAATTCTCTTTATTTAATAATAATAATAGTAATTTGCAGTGTATGAAACACACTATAGTTTTTAATTAGATGGGACTGTTTTTATAGACACTTTGAAGAACTGAATGAAATTCCCTTGAAATGCCATGTTGGTTGATGATTTTTGAGTTATGGAACTGTGATGTGATATTCTGAACTAGAAGATGGAGGAAGGGGTTGGTACTGGTCAGACTTTTGACCATTGAAATAATTAAAATCATATTTAATTTGAAGCTCAATCAAGTGTAAATAGTTCTGTTTACACTGTTGCACTGTTTACGCTTCAATTTTTTTGTGCACATAGAATGAAAAATGGCTTGCAATACCATTATAGTACTAATTATTGATACAGTTTGTCTGATAATTGGATGAAGTGGGATGATCAAGTTAGTTTGTCCTCCCATGTAAATTTGAAATAGGAAATTCAACAAAGGTGTAAAAAAAAATGCAATTAGCAAATATTCAACCAACTTTGCACATGCAAAATATTATCTGTGGAAGCAATCATGAAAAACCTCCTATCTAGGTAGAAAACTCACTAGCTAGTGTGTTTCTAGTGCATCAGGTAATAGGAAATATATATCTGATACATCCAGACAGGCCAGGGAGAAAATGACTTATTATAGCTAAGCCCATTGTTGCACCTGTTCGCCTTACCATTTTCACAGTGTACAAGATGTTTCCATAACAGTAGGCCATGACACCCACGGGGACGAAGAAGCATCCGAGGAGGAAGAAGAGAATGAAGGAAGCATCATTGGGATCTTTGGAAGCCCAGTCGAGGGAGCAGCCTAACTGATGGACTTCCAGCGTGTAGCGGTTCCATCCCAGGAGAGGAGCTCCAGTCCAGGCCAAAGAGTACAGCCAGATGTGCGTGATGGCCCTCCAGGCCCAGGGGAAGTCAATGACCTTGGCATGAACCACACGGATGTAGCGCTCATACGCCAGACCGGAGAGAGTCATGATGGACACGATGCCTAAAGAACGAGAAGAGAAATAAAAAAGACATATAGCTGACTAAAAATAGATAGATACATTCTGTCCTCAAATTCTCATTAAAACTGTGTCCAGATGTTTAAAATCTGTTTGCCACTTTCATTATTTATTTTTTTTTTTTTTAGGATTCTTTTAAGATTCTCCTTATGGTGCTAAACATTCACAAGGATAATCCTGTCTGGACAAAATAATTTTTTTTTAAAGATAAATAAGGATATGTGCTAATGGTACTAGATGTGGATTCTTTTAAGATTCTTAAGACATATATGGACATGTTCTTGAGAGATATTGAGATTCACCCAACTATAAATGTAAACAATATTATTGCCTAACTCTATAATAAAAATTGGCATCTGTATAAAGTTGCTTTGAAAACAAGGTGCATTGTGAAAAGCGTTAAATAAATAAATACAAAACAATGAGGCTTCGCTCTTTTACAGAAATCAAGCTCCCAGCAAACAGATTCACGTTCAGCAAATGATGGATTTGTAATTGGTATCATTTCTAGAAGTAAATAACAGTATCTCTGAACTGCAGTATCCGCAGAGACTCCTCTGGCAAGAGACTCACAGACACATTCCCCCAATTACCCAGACATCCACAGTCCTCTGTGACAGAGGCAGGCCCACGGGGAAGCAGCACTAACGTGTTTCCTCTCAGCTGTCAGATGTATTCACACAGACCTCTTTTTACTTCTCATAGAACTGGGCTTAGTAAATCTGATGTAGAATATGATGCAGTATTGCACGCTGTGCTACATCAAAACTGATTTTATTTAAATGAGTCAGTTCTCAAGGGAGCACAAATGGAGGTCATAGACACAAATGTTGTTATCAAACGCAGCCAATTTCACATCTAAATGTGTCAAAGGAGGCAGTACAGAAGCAATCATGTGTGATGATAATCTTTGGATTTAAAATAGCATCAGGTGTGACCTTGGGGGAGCAGATGCCTAAAATGACCATCTATCTTTCAGAAATGAGATTACGGTATGCTCCTCAAAGCACATCCTCTCACAGACGCTTAGTTGATATTCTGTTGGATATTTCTGGACCATTATCTGACTCCATTCGACCTCATCTTTTCTTGCGCCAGATGGACTTTTATTTCGATACATGTGTCATAGTTGTTTATGGATGCCTGGATTTGTTTCTTTGCCTGTTGTTGTAAATGGTCACATGATCAAGTGAATCAAATTAAGCATAAATTTTCTTATGACTGTGAAGCTATCGGATATAATTAGATGAGAAAAACATGCATTTCCTTTAGATAATTTGATATGCTCAAAATAACTTGAATTAGATTGTGTTAAATGAGTAAGATGTTCATATGAAATCATTTAAAGACAAAATGACAATGATTTTTTGTTAAATTTTAAAGCCCCTCCAATCTTACACTAGCCTAGTATTTAAAAAGACTTCTCAGCAATATTTCAAGTTCTCAGGTTTACAAAGATTCCAAAAGTAGCCTATAATCAAAAGTCAGAGACCACAAAACTAACTCAAGTCCTTGCAAGACCACTGTATGCTGCTCTTTTAGTTTTATTACCTAGATACCAGCGCTTTCGCTGCATAGCTCCTTCCAGATGACATATGCCCAAAACTTAAGACTGTATTCCAATGTGTTGTTTTTAAAGTTATGAATATAATTTGTCTTGCGGTAAGTGTCAGAATTCCTGTCAGACTCGCTACGCGCTGCTCCAGTGTTTTGTCGCGAGTGAGAAATGTATGCCTCGTCTCGCGAACCCATTCAAAAAGTCTAGAAATTCACAAAGCTAAAATAAAATAAACAATCAGAGTTTTATTAAGTAACGTGTCTGGCGGTTATGGTCAACAACGTCTTGTGCTGCTGTTCACTGCGTCGGTTCCAAATAAAACGTTATAGTTTATTTGTCCGGTTTTGTTTCGTTTTATTGACCCACTAATGGAGCGGCAACGATAATTTGTAATGGTTTTATTTTGCTAGTATTGTTTTTAAATAGCTGCAATTTCTGGAGCATTTCATAGCGCCAAGTTCCGTAATGCAGTCGAAATGCTTCGTTGTGACACTGCAGCGTTTTATTCTTTACATTTTCTCTGGTTTAGCACAACGCTCGCCTTCATAAGACCACTTAGACTATTGACAACTGACCGAGAACACTTGCAAAAATTAAAAAAAGTTTTCAGATAATAGATCAGTAAAATAGCTACAATATAAAAGACGAATTGACTGCAATGACCAAACACCATTAGGAGACAAACACATTGGCTATTCAAGTGTCTAATGAAGCAAACATTCGTTGGAAATAAACATGCATGAATTACTTTCTTTGAATTCAAAGCAGGCTGCTTGAAAACTTAGGTGGCTATCGATACTAAAGACAGACTAAAGACAGAACTGACCGAATAAACTGTTGCTGAATCCATCCCAAACACATGTGGCAGAATCAAAGATCCATCTTCTCTTCACACACGAGACGAACGTGAAATTAACTCCGGTGATTGACACCAGCAGATCGCTGACACTTATATTCACTATTAACAAATTCGTTGGTGTTCGGAGTCTCTTGAACCTGTAGTAGAGAATAATGACGATGATGTTATTACAGAAGCCCAGGACTCCGATAGATCCGATGGTGAACGTCAGGAGTTTATAAGTCTCATCGGTGAAAATATAATCATAATCCCCAAGGTTAGTCTCGTGTGATGTTTCATTAAAAGAATTCATTTCTTTTCTAAGTGAATGTCCAGCATGGTGACTGAAAGTGACCCAGAAGCAATCAGGGCAGTCGACTAGTGATTGTAGTTCAGTGTGTCAGTAAGGTTGAATTCGTCTCAGAAGAAAAATGTCACCTACATCCAGAGAAATGCACGAAAGTTCTTCCTGGAGAGAGAGAGAGAGAGAGAGAGAGAGAGAGAGAGAGAAAATTCAGTATTAGAGAGAGAGAGAGAGAGAGAGAGAGAGATGGTGATGCTCAATCTACTCTGTTGTTTGACACTAATGGCAACATTCAGTATTTTATAAGAAGCTTATATGTAGTGTAGTGATATAATGGTGCTTATGGTTATGGTGCTTATGATTGGAATGGTAATGTTATGAAGAATAACAACAGTGACAGTAATGTTCAATATTTAATGTGTTTTTATGAACACTAATGGCAGTATGAGTGATATTCAGCATTTAATGTGCTGTTATGATCACTAATAGTGAAGATATGTAGGCTAATGTGCTGTTAAGTGAACTAATGACAGTAAGCGTTATGTTTAGTATTGGACTGGAATGAGCTGACTGTTATGTTGCATATTTATGAGACAAAATAAATCAACTAAAGTAAATCAAACATTAGTCATGAAAAGGTTATGAACGTCAACATTTAATTCAAGGGTCAGAGAGAAGGAAGTACAGTAAGTGGTAAAATTAATAGAGTGTAAGAAACTTTAAGTGGGCTTCAGGGAAAAACAAAAAGATTAAAAAATGAACCCTGAGCTGCAGTGTGAAAAGTGTGATTTTTCTTATTAGTGAATTTTTAGAGGATCCCATGGGAATGTTTGTCACTCAGTTTCATCTGGCACTGCTGAAGAATCAGACTTATTAAAGCAAACAAGCTCTACAAACATTCCCTCCAGTGTTGGAATTATTACTATTTCAAAATACAGTTCAACAATATTTTAAGCTTTAAAAAAAAACTAGCTGTATCCATTTTATACTGCCTGGGTAATTAAACAACCTCAGACAGCCAAAGAGGTGATGCTTTTGTTCCCTTTTGTCAATTACAAACATGCAAATGAAGCACGGGTGATTGGAGAGCATCATCATGATTAATAATGCCCCTGCAGCTTTCAGCTACTGAAGGCTAATTAAAGTAATTTATGCCTGTGATGACAAAGCTTTTTTTCAGCATTATAAGTCAAGTCTAAAGTGTCACATGATCCTTAAAAAATCATTTTAATATGCTGTTTCCAAACATAATTTATATATATATATATATATATATATATATATATATATATATATATATATATATATATATATATATGCACTATATAACCTATACTATACTATATATACAGTATAATGCATAGTGTGTGTGCACTGCATGTGCAGAGATAAGAGTATGGTATATGATTCTGAGCACATGCAGCCAAAATGCATTTGACCCATTTTTTTATGTGAGGCTTTTGATTTAAACCCCATAGTAGAACCGAGGATTCACAAGAACCTGAAAATGTGCAAACTGTACAATTATTTCAGCAGCTTGCATTCGAAACTTTGATCTTTGATACGAAAATGTGTTTCATAAGAGGTTCTTCTCAGTACAGCTCTACATTTGTGAAGAAAATATTCCTTGTTGATGAACTGGGTCACTGTTTATAGGAATTATCCCAATTGTCCTAGAACATTCTTAATATAAATCATCTATTTCGTACAAATCTGAGTTCTTATTGTAACATCATCAGAGGATTTTATCAGCATTTTATCTTCCCTGCCCAGTGATATTTTCACAGCTCCCATCAGTGTTTAGAAGAAACTCAAGAGCTGTGGAGAAAGATTTCATTTATTTACAAGCTTTTTGAAAGACTTGTCTCTAAAATCAGCGGGAGTTTGAAAACAAAACAATAAAGGCGAGCCGTTGTAGCTGTCAGATCTCATTCACGCTTGCGCAAACTCAAAGACAGTGACGCACACGGTCTGATGTATGGCATTGGTTATCGTACTCCTCATCGCAGATTGTGGTGATTAATAACTTAAATTTTAGTTGCAAATCATACCGCTTCAGAAGACTAGGAATATGAATCACTTTTATGGTGGTTTTTTTGTCAGTCATAGTTCCTATATATTTGCTATATAGAAAAGAGCAAGTAATACAGGTTTGGAATTACATGAGGGTGAATAAATGATTAAAGGGTCATATGATGTTGCTAAAAAGAACATTATTTTGTGTATTTGGTGTAATGCAATGTGTTTATGCGGTTTAAGGTTTCAAAAACACATTAATTTCCACATGCTGTACATTATTGTTTCTCCTCTATGCCCCGCGTTTCTGAAACGCGTAGATTTTTACAAAGCTCATCGGTCTGAAAAGCGAGGTGTGCTCTGATTGTCCAGCTATCCAGTGCTTTGTGATTGGCCGAATACCTCAAGCGTGTAACAGAAATGTTATGCCTCTTAACATAATGTGATGCGTGTTCCAATCAGAACACTGGTGCCAAAAGACAATCTGACAAGATAAAACCCATTACAAACGAGCCATTTGTTGCATCCAGTGAGGACATAATTACTGATTATAATGACTTATACTGTCTTTTTATGTGTTGCATCGCGCCATGTAAACATAAAACCATGTCTGCATTTGTGATCGGAGAAACGACAAACAACAAGCGCTACTCTACACTGCTTAAAACTCGTGTTTGAATCATCAGTGGCAAATCCTTTAAATATGAAAACATACTTACATGCTGTGAGTCAGAACAGCCGAAACTGTAGTCTTCTCTCCCAGGATCAGGAAACAGTCCTCCATAAAATGCGCTGCACACATCTGAATATTTGGGTTGAACTGTTCTGGAACAGTGTTGTAAATACAACTTAACCACTGATTTCTAGTTGTGTCCTCTTTTGGAAGGCCAAACAAAGTATTTTCGCTTTCACAACGAAACAGCATCTCCATGACATGGAGCCGGCGGCAATAGGGAGAATAAAAGGTTATGCCTTCCTTCTTTGCGTGAACATCTGGGTGGAAAATCTTCCCACATTGTGACGTAGAAACGTGTTTTGGAGTAAAAATTGTATGATTTTTCTTTCAGCGTGTGAACTATTCCTTTAAATGCACATTTTTCCAAACTTTTGAGAAGGTATGATTTAACTATTGACTTTAGCAGGTTCATGTGGCTTTTTATGTGAAAGAATATCTAATGTTGATTCCCTCATGTGTAAACCCTTGATGATTAAACTCTGTATGCTGTGTGTTTTCAGTAATTACCTAGAAAATAGTTTGTTTCCCTCACATCCTCATCTGACTCACGTCTCTGGAAACTGGGTCATTTCATACATGCATCTACTCTTTTTTTCTCCTCTATCTCTCTCTCTTGCTCTCTTTCTCTTTAATAAGAAGCGAATTATACAGTTTACGGCACAGCACACCGACTGCTGAATGGAGTCTAATTATGAGGAGTTGGGATGTGAATGAATCCATACAATCCCTGACGGGAAATAAAACTACACACTGGCCCAATTCTCTCTCTCACTCTCTTTGTTATTTTGTCATCTACACCCATCCTTTTCCCTGCATGCACAGGAATGTTTCATACATCCAAGCTCATGCATGTTAATGTCTGCCCTTTCTCAGGATGATGTACCAGCCTTCAGAGATCAGAGATCAAAGCTGGGATGAATTTCCGTGGGGTATTGGTGGAGAGGAATTGTCTAACAGGCAAAAGAAAAAAAAAATTCTCAATGAAACACGCTTTTTAATTAAAAAAAAACAGGAAAATGAATATATACTCCACACTGCTCAAAACTCAGATTTGAATCATTAGTGGCAAATCCTTTAATAAATATGTAAACGTACTTACAGACTGTGAGTCAGAACGGCCGGCATTGTAGTCTTCTCTCCCAGGATCAGGAAACAGTCATATGACCCCTTCAAAGAGGAATGTCTGAAGAACAAATACTGTTGAAACTAGAGATGTATCTTGTTTCCTTCTGTCCAAACAACTGCATTGAACATACCTGTATGAGTGCCATAAATATTCTTTTTTCCAAAGTTTGCGTGGCTATAACTCAAGAAGTTTTAAAGATATTTCAATATGATTTTAGATTCTAGTTCTTAAACTTTTTTTGAAATCTTCATTGTCAAGGCCCTACATTCTTCAGTCCTAGAGATATGGGGATGGCAATAAGGCTCCATATTCAGATTGTTGAATAATACCCTATTTCAGTGCTTGAAAACCAAATCCAATATCCAGCGACTACTCGATTGTTCCTAGCAATAATTTTGATCAAACAATTAAATGTCTGTTGTTATGGCTCCACCAATACCTACACCCCTGAGTCCAAACACTCTTAAAAATAAAGGTGCTTCATGATGCCATAGAAGAACCTTTTTGTCTAAATGGTTCCATAGAGAACCTTTAACATCTGAAGAGCCTTTCTGTTTCACAAAAGGTTCTTTGTGGCGAAAGAAGGTTCTTCAGATTATAAAAAGTTAAGAAAGAGATGGTTCTTTAAAGAACTTTTGACTGAGCGGTTCTTTGTGGAAACAAAAATGGCTATTCTATGGCATCACTGTGAAGCACCTTTTAAGCACCTTTATTTTTAAGACTATATGCCATAATATCAAGAAACTATTCTTCACAGATCAAGAGATGCTGTTCCAACCACACAAAATTTTGTCACAATTTTGTTACAAGTTTATTTGCATCATATTTGCAAATAAAAGTTATAGTTAACTGAAATGCTTTAGGTTAGATTAACTCTTCAAAAGTTTATGTGTTTCCCCATTTAAAAGTGGGACATTCAGTATCAGTGTTTGATGCATGTTTGATGCATGAATGCCTACAAATACTAATGAGGGCACATTAACAGAGATTTTAGTGGAGTACAGTTTAGTATGGTTTAAAATAAAATAACACCATTGCCTAGAGTAAATTTGATATATTCAAAGCAACATGTTGACATTTCCAGTGATCACATGTGTGTTTGCGTACATTCAGTTTTTTATTCCTGTGATTCTCCTGATTCGACTTGAGTTAAGAGCCTTTATTCATTTGTGTCTCTCAAATGGCTCAACCAGGTTGGGGCACAAGAGTCCAAGCACTAAGTAATTTCTCACACTGACTGATCATGACAACAGCCTTGAGGCATTCAGGACTCGTGTGTGTGTGTGTGTGTGTGTGTGTTTGAATCATGTGTTCAGTGTGTGTGTGTGTGTGTGTGTGTTTGAATCATTATCCCCTTCACTGTGAGCTCTTTATTATTGTAGGACACTGAGGACATTATATAATAATCGCAGTGTTCTTTGTGTTTATAGAACCATGATGTTCTGTTTCTTTATAGAATCTGTTTATATCAACCCCATGACAGATGAAATGGGTCGCAATTTGAATAAGCAAACGTAGTTGTCACGTATCAAGAAAAAAGCACAAAAAAACCCCTCGTCTCAGGCAATTTTCTCGGATTGCCTGCATATATATACAGCAAAATTTGACAGGGGAATAAAAACATTTTATAGTGCATTTTATACCCGGTTACACCATATGTTCTCAGAACTATCTTTGTGTCCTCTGAACTGATTTCCCATCCAGGGAAACAATGTGACCTGTTTCTCAGAGATTCAGCTTTAGATAGCTGTTTGTTTGTTGCTGATGGCTGACCAGATAATGTGTGTGATAATGATTGTATTTTTAGCCTGTACTTCAGGGTTTTCACCTGCAGCAGTTAAACTCAAAATAAGATCTTGTTTTTGCTTCAGTTTTAAGAGTTTGGGCTTTAGCTCCAGATTTTTGTTTTCTAACCCACTTGCATTGCTTGCACAATCTGACAATAATAACAGCAGTCATAAAATGATCTGAACAGCATGAAAGTATTTCTCCTTTGGAGGAACAGTGTGGTGATCAAAGCAGCAGTGTGTTCACTGGTGGTCTATTATAACAGTTTAGTGTGTGAACAGAGCAAAACAAATTCTTGTTCAGGTCATTATTGTGGTTTTGGCTAAGTTCAGCTACAGACTTTTATACTGGAGGTCAGAAATGTTTTAGTATATTGACTTACTGGTACCTTTTGTAATAGTGTGGGTGGCTGTCAACCAACAGTCATACAGAGCAAAACATGATACAAAAGCTGAACCTAGTTCTAAGTAATAATGATCATTATTGTGTATACATGCCACACAGAAACATCGTCATTTATCTGAAATTAACATCCACCAGTGCAATTTTCATCATGTCTAAAATACTATATTACTGTATGTTTTGATAGTATCTACTGGAAATGAAAATTCAGCTTTGACATCACAGGAATAAATTAATTTTTAAAACATTAAATTAGAAAACAGATATTTAAAATTCGAATAATATTTCACAATATATTTTATCACACAAATGTAGCCTTCTTTAAAAAAAAAAAAAAAAAAAAAAAAAACATTTTATCTGATAAGAACATCACATTCTCAAAATAATGATGACACGCAGCCCTGTTTTATCTTCTGGCTCCTTTCCATCTGTCTGTCTCTCTGTGTCTCACATTTTCTCATTCTTGTCTTTCTTTTACCTTTGCTATAGCATAAAAAGCCTTTACTGACTCTGGTTCCTCAGGGAAACTGTCACTCTGAAGTGTGTCTCTTTGCTCTGTCATCCATTAGCACCTCAACAAGCACCATCTGTACCCTGTTCCTGACATCTCATAGTGATCTGTGCTGCTGCGATTTAAGCTCAACACTAGCTGAGGGCATTATTCTGAGTCTTATGACATTGTGCTGCATGTTGTGTTCAAAGCTTCAGCTGAACTTATTCAGGTCTGGATAGTGATTCACATGTTTGAAATCTCTTCAGTTAAATTTAGCATTGAAAATGTAAAATAAATAAATAGTTAACGTGGAATAATTTAGCTAAACTGAGTAAAGGCCCATTCAAGTCAAAGTTTATAACGTTAGCTATACATTTTTATAATCCTTCAAATTTTATGAGAATAGTGGAGTATAATGATAATCACACAGGGGAGTTTCAGAATGATGAAAACATTCAAAGGCCTTGAGCATTTAAAGTGACAAACAACAAAACTGCTGCATGTGCTTATAAAGAAAAGAACATTATCTTATAGAAGTTTGTATTTACCACTGGATAAAAAAAATATAAAAGCTGAAACATTTTATTTTTCAATTAAGACTTTTTTCCACACATGTCTCTGTAAACTCGCAACTGCAAGAAAGTCAAAATAACGATCTAAAACAGAATTGCAAGCCTACATCTCACAATTCTAAGGGAAAAAAGTCAGGATTATTAGATAGAATTCTGGGGAAAAAATCTGAATTGCGAGATGTAAAAAGTCAGAATTCTGAACGTCTTCTGCGTTTCGAAATGTTAAATCTCACAATTCTAAGGGAAAAAAGTCAGGATTATTAGATATAAATTCTGCGTTACTAAAAGATAAAAAGTTGCCGTTTATTTATTCCACTAATTTTTAAATTGTAAAATAAAAAATAACAATTATCATTATTTTTGAAAACAAAAAAAAGTCTAAATTGTGAGATACAAAATCACAATTACCATTTTTTTTAAATCCATATTAAAATTCATCAATTTTTTATCTTAATGTTAACATCTTACCAACACACACTTTGTGAACAGGCAAGTAAATGATTTTCACTGTTTAAGGGAACTTCTTCCTCTTCTTTCTCTGACAAAGCCGCAAGCACTTACCAACACACACTTATTGTTTCCTAGTTTCTCACCTTTCATTTTTCTCCCTGCTCTGTGAAAGGATTAAAGAATGCCTGTTCTCTTGTCAACTGAGACATGATGTGCTGCTAAACCTTTGAGCGTGTCTGTCCCACAGCGCTCTGCTCCACCCGACTGACAGCTCTGCTCCACTAACCACCCGTTAAATGAAAAGCACATTACACACTCCTCCATACTCACAAAACGACAGGAACTGTGCCACATTTGCAACACTGGAGTAGGAGGCTGATTTATGTGGAACAACTGAAGATCACACTATATCAAACTGTCAGCAAGCTATCAGTAAGAGCCATGATACAGATTGAGACATTCAGTTCTTACCTTTGGCAAGTTTTTGCTACCAATTTTTTTTTAGCCAGAATTTGTATATTTTACTTATGCTATGAAAAAACTGTCTCTCTGCCAATGCTGTAAATTATGCAGGGCAATGTCTCAGTATGATTCAAACCCGTAACCCATCATTTTGAACGATTCATTCAAAGCACCACCTCGTAATTCGTTCTGAGGGGCTACACTGGTTTATGCTCTATTTCTTTGATTCACTAAAAAGAACCAGTCATTTGTTTGAACAAGCCACTTTTCGGAATACGCATTTCAATATACTACGATTTTAGATAAACTCATTTTAATTTTGAATACTATTTAGGACTGATAGCATGCACAACTGGATGTACTGTAGCATACTGTGTGTCTCTGATTCACTAAAAAGAACCAGTTCATAAGAGTCATTTGTTCATGAACTGGATTACACTTTTGGGACTTTTTTCTCAAAATTAAGTTCGAGTTAATATCTTGCGATTCTGTTTGTATATCTCACAACTGGAATTTGACTTGTAGTTTTGAGAAAAAGTCAGAAATACGAAATGTAAACACCAAATTGTGAGATATAAACTCACAATTCTGTTAAAAATGGCAGAAATGCAAGAAAACAGAATTGCCAGATGTAAACCCAGAATTCAGGGCCAGGCTTTTTCTCACAAATTAAAATTTCGTAATTTTTTTTTGTTTGTTACTACAAAATAAAAAATTTACAAGGTAATTAATTGTGACTTTTTATGCCACAATACTGACCTCACAAGTCTGGGTTTATATCACAATTCTGACTTTTTTTTTCTTCAGAATTAAGATTTTATATCTTGTAATTTTGAGTTAATATCTCTGAAGTCACAACTTTATATAATACAACTTTATTTTTCAAAATTGCAAGAAAAAAGTCACAATTTTGAGATATACCCCTGGTTTCACAGACAAGGCTTAAGCCTAGCTCCAGACTAAAATGTAAGTCTGAGCTGTTTCAGCTGAAAGAAACTTCCACTGACTGATCTTAATTTATATCAGCGCATGTGTTTTGTCTCAACGTGCACATCAGTAATTTTTTCTAAGGAACGTTTATAAAAATTACTTATATGTCCTTTTTGAACTATGGTCTAATTCTTGCTTAGTCTAAGCCCAGTCTGTGAAACCAGGCCATAAACTCATTATTACAAGAAAAAATTTGATAAAATACAAAGTCGCTGTTACCTGTTTTATTTTTTTGAAAACAGACTTCCATATATTTCTTTTCCGCTGCATCACTTTTGAACTCAAGAAAGCCTCTCGTACAAATGCTCCCTCCCACTGTGAAACTGGCAGATACGTGACCCAAAAACAGAATTTTATATTGTTGGTGAGGATTCGCCCTTTGTGATTTAGGTTAGCACAAGGCAGGATGATGAAAGTGTGTGAACAGGTCACTGGAAATATGGTGAGATGGTGGAATAATATCCAGCAGCACCTCCGGCATCTCAGCTCACTTTCTAAAAGTCAGGTAAATGTCAGGGAACAACGGCGGAGCGGATTCACTGACGCAAGCTTTGTGTTCAGCTGAACGGATCCTTCAGCCTGTGTCCTTTCTCTGATCACTCACTCCTGTCTGAAAATGCTGTTTTATTTATGAGGTAGATACAGTGATGTTTGTGGGTCAACATTCCTGACAAAAGGTTAAAGGCCAAACCCAATTCCTAACATATAGAAGCCTGTTTCTGCCATGGCAGAAAAGGTCATTTTGACTTTTTATTTCACAATTTTTCACAAGTTTACATCTCACAACTCTGTTTTTCTTTCTTACTTGCAATTGAATGTTAACATCTTGCAATTCAGAGATTATATCTGGCAGTTCTTACCTTTTTCTCAGAATTCTAATTCTAAGAACACTCTAGGCAGAAATTTCCAGTCATATTATTAGCACACCACACACAAGGCACACACAAGACTTCACCTGCAAATCGCTCGAATAGAGTTTGTAATGTTGCAATACTAAAAATGAAATTCTTTATCAAATGTATACAGCACATGAAAACTAGGTAAAATAGTGAGATTTCTCTTGCTTTGTTCACCACCTTGGATGGCTTTTTTCTCTGCGCTCATCAAAATGAATTATGTGATTGCTTTTTGAAGGAAACATGCTATGCTGCCAAAATATGTGCAAAGGAAGCCTTATTGAACAGGATGCCTTTGATGCCTTAAAATTCTGCCTACGTAGAGGCTTTGTTATCAGACTGTATCACACTGGCAGGGGCCTGATTCACCAGCATGAGCTTCATTCTGGAATCGCATACATGAGCAAAATGGTACATCATGAGTTTCCACTGAATGATGCTAGATGAAATATAAATAAGGGTCAAAGAGGAAACTCAAGCTGGTGACTCAATCAACTTTAATAGGGTTGAGTCGAGTAGCTTGGCATTACAAGCAGGTGTGCATGTTTGTGTGTGTGTGTGTGTGTGTGTGTGTGTGTGAGTGAGTGAGTGAGTGAACTGAGAGTCAGACGAAAATGTATCAGCGGGCGCACATTTAATGTATTAAATGGAAGATTGGAACTATGGAAGTTTTTTTATTCCTTGAAATATTTTATGTAAAATATTTTATATAATTTTATACATTTGTTATTTTATATACATTTAATCTTATTTATGTTTAATTAAATGTGCACTATGGGAGTTTATTTAAAATATTTAATATATAATTTATATTTATGCAAATTTATACATTTATTTTATGTTTTGTTTGTTTATTATTGTGTATTAAAACATGCATTATAGAGGTTTTGTATATTATTTTAAATAGTTCATATGTAATTTTTATATAATTTTATACAATTTTTATATAATTTTTTTGGTTATTTTACATCCTTTTTATGTTTATTTAAATGTGCATTGTGGAATATTTTTATCTTATTTTAAATATTTAAATATTTACATTATAATATACAGTTGTAATTTTATACATGTATGTTATTTTATACTTTTTGTTTTTTAGAATGTCTATTTAAAGGTGCACTATGGCAGATTTGTTCAAAATTCCAAAATTCCATTATTCATTTATGATGGTAAGCCTACAATAAATAATGATTTATATTTATACATTTATCCAAGGAAAAGAGCAGTACAATGGTCAGAACAAAGTTACATAGTGCACCTTTAACATTTATCAAAATTACCAAATCATGTTAGTCATCAATCAGTTGTGATTTTCCTCATTTGTAAATTGTTTTGGATAAAAGCATCTGCTGAAAGAATTGCAAAATTCATTGCAAACCTCATAATCTGACTGACACAATTCTTCCTGTTTGTTTTACATGTCATTTAGGGTTTGGTTTATCTAAAATTGCTCACTCTGGGAAAATCGGAATCAGAATCGACACTGCCTATAATACACTGCATAACAGCCATATGTGTGTGCGTGTGTGTGTTTTAGAATATATTTTCAGATATTTTTAAAGTATTTGAAAATGTGAAAGTATTTGAAAAATATTTGAAATAAATGTGAATCTGTAATTTTGCCTGAAGGCTGTGATGTTTTCTGCTCTTCTCACATGTTAGGAAAGTTCATGGGTGTGAAGACAGCAAAGTGCTTTGTCTTGTCTAGTTTGTTTCTGACGTTCACGCTTCGCTCTGCTGTTTGAAGCCTCTGTCACCTCATGTGGAACCAGCTGCATAACAGAGCATCAGCCATTCACAGTAAGATGTTAAATTGATTCTGAAACACAGATGTTGTTTTTAACACTCTCTATCTCTCTCTCTCTGTCCCTGTCTCTTAGTGTTGTACATTCTCATTCATGTCCTCCATTTGGTTTCCATTTCGTTGTGCCCCTCATCATAGCTCAGCATCATGGATTACACCTTCTCATAATTATGTAGGGAACATTCCATAAAGCACCATTGAGATGCAGAGGATGGCTTGACATTAGGATGATAATCCATACAGCACACTCCTCTGTCAGACTCGGTTCTCTCTGGAGGCATTGTGGGAAAGATTTCCCTGCTCAGCTTGTCGGATTCAGTTCTATCTTCCAGAAAGCATAGTAATGAGGAATTTGCATGCACAGGCCCGGTGGGTGACCTGTCCTTTTCTGCATGTCAATAGTCCTGCATTGAGCAGGAAGAAACCTTGCAAGGTTGTTCACTGCATGTGCAACATTTTGTTCTGTTGAATCTAACATTGCATGCATGACTAATTATTAATAAGATTAAAAATGATCTTGTTCTTAATCTGCAGTGCATGGCGTAATAACAGGGTTCATTTCAGACAGCTGGCATCAGTGACGGCACACAAGAATGTCTTTTTCTTCACTTTGATACAATGTAGTTTAGTTTTCACATTGTCACTTTTATTTTTTATAAACAGGTGAAAATAAATTTCTTTTTTTGTAAGGTCTTGTGTTCATGTATGAAAAGTAAAATATGTCAAATAAAAATTTTAGTGGATATACTGTAATTTAATATTGTTTTACCTTTATTTAATCAGACAAAACACTTAATAACAAAATGACACATAGATGTAACATGCACATAAAAATGTGATTTTTATGATGTATTATTCATATCAATTTATTTTGTATGAGAAGTGGTTGAAATTTTAATTCCGTATCGACTGAAAATCGTATAATTTGTGTTTTCACGTACATATTCAAAAGTTTGGCATCTGTAAGAATTTTTGTAATGTTGTTTATTTTTTTCTTACCTCAGTTTATTTCATAAAAATTCAGTAAAATCAGTAATGATGTGAAATATTATTACAGTTTAAAATAACTGTTTTCTATTTGACTATACTTTAAATGTAATTTATGTTTGCGATGCAAAGCTGAATTTTCAGCATCATTACTCCAGTCTTCAGTGTCACGTGATCCTTCAGATATCATTCTAATATGCTGATATGCTGCACAATATTTTTTTTATTATTATTATCAATGTTGAAAACAGTTTTTGGTGCTTAATATTTATATGAGAACTGATACTCATAGATTATAGGATTCTTTGAATATAAAGGTCAAAATGACAGCATTTATTTACTTCAATTTACTTTATTTGTAACAATGTCTTGACTCTCATATTTGATCAATGTAATGCATCTTTACTGAATTAAAGCATTTATCCCTCCCCACCAAAAGACACACACACCTATACATTTGATTAAATGCCTTTACTGTAAATTAATGAATTAATTCATTTAATTAAATCGGCATGTTGTGCCCCCATCCTCCTGCTCACAGTTGCTCTGTTGGACATTTCCACAGTTCTCGTTTTGCATATTTAATCTTTTCACATTCATAAAAAAGACAGTTTCCTATCAACTGCAGTGCAGATGGTTATTTTAACAGGAGGTCCAAAATAATTATGATGAGAGTCTAATCAGCTCCGAACCCAATTTCACAGATCAGTGATCAACAGGCAAATTGGGCAGTATGGTGATGCAGTAAACTTCAAAGAGTGTCGGTCACAGAGTTAAAACTTCCTTTTAGAGGAAGAACACTAATCAAAAACAGCCAGGAATATATCACTCATCAAATATGCATCGCTGCTTTTGTAGTTGTATGTTGTGGGTCTCAAGACTGTCAGATAACACTCCTCTACACACTCACAGCACAATGCCTTGTTAATGCAATTTGCATGCCTGCACAGTGTTTGATGCAGAAGACTGCACTGTCAGAACTAAAAATGCTAAAATTCCACCTTAAGTGGTACGACAGCTTGTATTATAAAACTTTTAGGGGTAAATAAAGTACAAAGTTGTCCATTTGAAGGTATCACAGTGACAAGCTGTTGTACCCCTAAAGTTACAATTTTTGTATATTTTTTTCTTTTTTCTGAGAGTGTGTGCTGTGCTGAGGCAAATAATTAAATTGACATGCTCATCATGAGGATAGGATCGCATTATGTGATTTCTTGTGAAACAGTGATATGTGCAATTCCATTTCGGACAGGTCCTTAGATCCAAACCCTATGTCATTTATTTAAAATACATTTATTTCTACTAAGTATAGTTAAAATCTATTAACATATTTACTGACATATCGCTTGAGACTTGCTAACATAAAAATTATAATGAAACTTTATTTGGAGTACTACTTGTGCACAATGCACATTTCTTAATGTTAAGCCTAAAATGTGTTTTAATGTCACTATTGATGAGGATTTTATTATCTTTGTATAATATCGGTCTTTAAATGCAAGATATTTAAAGTGTACCTAAAGTCTATTTACAATAGTTCCACTTTAGCACAATCTAATATACTTCAGTTTATCTTTAGTTGGAATTCAGCACTACTTCCGCACAGTTAAAGTGCATTAAGTACAAAATTAGTTGTTCCAATTTAGCAGACTTTAAATATACCAGTTTAGTATACCTAAATTGCAGAGTATTTTTATTAAGCACATAAATATGTAAATATAGATTTCTGTCATGACAACTCTCGGAGGGATTTGTACATGACAATGTTAATGTATCTGGTCTTGACGGAATAGATCTGCTGCACTGCTGCTGCTGCAGAGCAAGTACAGAGACTTGTTTCTGCCAATACATCCACAACATGCTGCTGTGAGCATGTAAGAAATATTGGTGCTGCAAATATAAAATACATGAAATAACCCCCATATACAGTAGCACACATGAATTACATCTATACAGGTGGAGCTGGGGAAGGTGGGGGGTTTCTGAAGCAAGCTGCAACTGCTACAGTAAGCCCTGGTCATATATTTGAATGCTGAGCAGCGAGCTCATTGGCTACCAATACAGGAGAGAACCAATCAGCTGTGCCATGTGATGATGTCATTAGTTCAGATTGAGTTAGACCTATCGGACTGCGCCATCTAGAGTTTCATTCCAGTTTTTCACTAAGGAAGTCTGTCTACACAAAACTATGTTTTATAGTTTAATGTGAATGCATATATTTGAAAACTTCTGTATCTGTCTGTAAACACCTGTATAGTAACAGAATGCCTTACTCTTAAAAACTATAGCTTACTGTTGATTTCTGCATGACTCCCTAATGCATGAAAAAGATCTGGCTACAATCCCTATCTGTCATTAAAAAGGGCAGGGGGTTTTGTTCAGGGAATCTGCTTCAGCAGATGCTGCTGAATATTGTGTTCGTGAAATCGTGAATTTTCACACCCTTTATATGTTTTGATTCTTCATGGTTTACTGGCAGAATACACAAACTTCATAATGTTACATCCTGTTGATTTGGTCTCTGATGAAATTAAAGTCTGAGAAAATTCAAGATGAACACCAGGAATACAAACAGGCCTGTGCAGAAACAACTGCCTACTGTAAAGATGGGATACATTTTGGAATTCACACACATAATGTGATGAGGAATTTGGTCAGCCAGAATATTAAACAGAGACACTTACAGTGAAACACCAACATTGATAAAAAGCAGAGCGTTCAAGTGAAACATCTGTTTTATCACTCAGGAACATTCAGTTCTTAAAGCCGGATCTCTCTCCAGACAGCAGCGCAGCAGAGGATTTACTACGGACAGGAATTAAAGACGGATTTCTGTAAAAGTGCTAAAACTGCTAAACAGATTTGTGCCAAGACTCTTTGTCAATTCTTCTCTTGTTAAGTCTTTTTGAACTAAATGAGTCCCTCAGGGAAATTTGAGTATTACCATTTTCTATAGATGCTAAAAATATCTACACCCCCCTCCCCACCTTTTAACATTACCCATAGTATTTGAGACTAAGATTTAATTTAGTAATGAAGATTCTCATATAAAATAAAAATCACAAAATAAATCTTAATATCTCGATTGTTTCTCCTAGACAGCAATGATAACCAATTAAGAGTGGATTGAGAACTTATCTTAAGTCTCCAGCTTCTTAGGGTTTTCTTCTTTAAAGGCCCCAGTAATCTCATATCTGCCTCCTCTGTACTTTTATGAGTTCACCAATGTCTCATAAGATGTGCTCAGATTAGCAGGGGTCCCAAAATCTGCAATGAAAAGTCAGAGATTTCCATATGACCTCTTCGAACTTTCAACAACCAAATTATCTATCCACATTTATGTTATAGCTCTTTGCTCTTATGTCAACAACTATCCCATTTGTGCGTATTTAAAGAAAGAGGTTTGAACTAAGCTGAATCATGAATAAAACATAACTGAGAACTTCATTAAGTCTCCTGAGCTGAAAAAGCAACCTTTAAGCAATAAAATTATGCTCACTTCAATGAAGAAACTTAATTTTCTGTAAAGTTGCTTTGCAATGATTTGTATCGTAAAAGGCACTATACAAATAAAGGTGACTCAAAAAAGGACAAACACACAAATCAACATCCCACCACACAAAAAAGGACAGATGCTTAAAGGAACAGTGCACCCCAAAATAAAAATTCTCTCATCATTTATTCACTCTTACTTCTGCCAAGCACAACATAAACATACCTGTCATTTTCCCAGCAGGAACTTTGTTTTTTAAACTTAAAAAATGATGCGCTATGAAGGTTTTATTATTAATAATCATGTGATACATTTCAAGTCTGAAATCATACAGCTTTGTGTGAGACTGAGAATCCAAGGTTTTTTTTTTTTTTAAATTTTTAAAAAAAAATTTTTTTTTTTTTTTTACAAATCATTTGAGTGAATGATTCAGTGACTCTTTCTTATCATTCCTGAATGAATCAGTGTTTTGAATAAATTGGTAACTCACTCATAAAGACAGTGACTTGTCGCCACCTACTGACGTAATATGTAACCTGCAGAAAGAGACACTGAAAAAAAATTTTTCCACTTGATGTTCTACAGTTTCGGTGATTGAGTTAAAATATATAAAATATTGAAATTAAGAATTAAAATATATAGTGAATAAAAAGTCCCTTTAAAGAATTTCAATTTAGTTTACATTCTAAAAGAATATGATGAATTATGCCTATTAGTGTGACAGTTTTAAATTAAGTGATGTTCATTTGCATCAGTTTTTGAGTGTTTCAACGCTGGCTTCGAAAGTCATAATTGTGTATCTGTGATTTGATTTAAAGAATATTTTATAAGCAAACAAAAATTTTGTCATCCCCTGGACTAGAATATGGTTTTGTTAGTAAATGTGCAAATTGCTATATAGCAATTCTTTAATGTATGCACTCCTGTCAATGAGAGAGAGAGATCAGAACAAGGTCAGACAGCCAAAAGAAAAGACAAAATGGAAAATACACAGCACTAAAACAATCTCAGTGTTATAACATATAACGTCCACATATAGCATTAGAGGGGTGATCACCTATCTATCTGAATGCTATCAGTCTCTGGAGCACCACAACAGCAAAACTTGTAGTTTAGACAAATGTCATTGTCTAAATGTCACAAGGATATAAGGCAAAGTGTGTTTGCAGAGGGATCCGGAAGCGCCTTGTTTACTTCTGCTTCAGAATTCTTCATGCAGACCATGATTGTAGTCAGAAATGTGATATTTACAGACGCAGCCTGATCTGGAATGAAATAAACATGAGTGACATTTGATTGCTGTGTTTCCTCCGAGGGAAAAGATATTTTCGTTCTGATAAAAGATGGTTTGTTTTGATAGGTACACGGTACACTTTGATGTTCAAGAAAGGTTTGTTTTATATAGGCTGTTCTCTAAAATGAGGTGAAATATAAAGGACAATTTCTCATTTTTATACTTTGAACCTACCATATTTCTGCTTTTTAAAGCACATTTTATGGCAACAATGTTACATTTAAATGTTTGATGGGTTGTAAGGTCAGTCTAAAATTGACAAAAACGAAAAACAAAAACAAACAAACAAACAAAAAATAAACAAAATTGTCAACCCTATTCTATTCTAAAAAAAAAAAAAAAATGTAGGAATTATTTTGAAACAATTTTCGCTAAGAAATTGCTAGTAAATTTCACAAATAATTACAAATAAATGACACATAATAGACTAGAGTAGAAGTAACTGTAGCTGTGTAGTTTTATTCATTTTTGTGACATTTAAAGACCCCCATATAGTAAAGTCAGTGTAATTCCCTGTCGTAAATATATCGCTGTCATAATTACAGTAAATATTTTTTCTTGAAATATCCAAATCTGTTTGACAGCATCTCATTGTAAAACTCACGTGTACCTGTGGCCTTGAGCTGACATGACTGAATGAATTTATATGTGCCCTAAAGTGAGTGTGGCATATTCTCTCAGGGTTGAGCAGACATGGAAGATTTCCTTATGCATATTTAATTGCGCTGTTTTACCTTGATGCATTTTTAAAATTCCATTTAACACTGGTGCTATATGAGATCTACCCTGAATAACCTTCATTACTTTAGAGAGAAAGAAAACAGAAGACTACAACAACAACAAGTTTCTTTTTTTGTGGACCACTTGTGAAACAGCTGTTTTTCTTTTCTTTGGAGATAAAAAAAATCATGGGGTCTCCTTCAAAAAACTGATTTCAATCAACTCGCATAACAAATCTAGCTCCAGAAGGTGAGTTACGTTTGGTTGATTGCCAGTTAACAGTATGTGTCTAAAGAGTTGTTACCAAATTCTGCAGATCTAACAACTGTATTAGAAGCTGAAATTCTCTTCCACTAGATGCGTACACCTACAGGATTTCTGTGCCCTACATTTCTGACACTAATCGTTGTGATGGGATGCTCACAGATGATCCTGATGAAAATCTAAGCTTAATAAGAGAACAAAGTGCAGGCGTGCAGTTGTGTAGACATCCATGTGCATAATCTGCCAAAGAGATACTTTGAATGACAAAATATAAGATTAAGGAATGGAAAATGGTCTGACATGTGTGTGGGCCCTGTAGGAAAACATCTAATGTATTTTAAGCTTTGAATAGAACATGGTTGAATATCATCCGTACTGTCTATGCATTTTTCTCCAGGATAGAGTTTCTCCAGGATATAGTTAAATTCACATTCTTTATATAGAAAATTGTTCTTTAGAAACTATTTGAAAAATTCACATTCTTTATATAGAAAATTGTTCTTTAGAAACTATTTGAATTTACATATTTTTTCCTCAGAATATGGTAGCACCACTACTAGAAAATTTAATTTACATATCAAATCAAATATGTTTTTAATTAACACTTTATTGAATAGATAAATTGTCATGCAAATTATATTAAAGATGTGGTATTTCCATGCGAATGGATTGTGCTGGTAGATTAATTATTTGTTGTGGTCACTATATGTGTCCCATTTCCATCTTCAGAGCTTCCCATGCAGCATGGAAATGGTTTCGGCAACATTTATTGCTGAAAGTGTTGAATAAATACGAAGAGAACAAATTAAAAGGGGAATTTGTTTTCCTCTGGGGGATGTTTGAGAAAAGTACTTCAAAGCTAAAATATGCACATTAAAATCTAGGCCAAAATTCTAGGAAAGGAATATGTTTTGTTTTAACTTTTTGTTCTCAAATAGCAGAATATTTTGGTTTGTTTTGACACACTTTTGCTGACTGTTCTTCCAGGCACTACATTCTTCATCTTTTATCTGATTCCCTAGGTTTCTTTTATCTGATTCCCCTTACCAAAAAGTAGTATACTTCAAGTTAATTTTATTAAGTTTACTTAAGTAAAGTTCAAGTATATTTTTAAGTATACTTTATGTAGCAAGTATACAAATATCAGTGTTCTAGTAGTATACTTGTAAGTGTTTCAATACTCCTTGGGACTAAATTGGCCCACTTTCTAGTATATAAAAAATAGAACATGGTTGAATATAAGTATCATCAAAAAAACTCCTTGGGACTAAATTTGGCCCACTTTCTAGTAAAGTACTTTTAAGGTATACTGTTTACTAATTAAATACTTTTTACACTTTGAAGTACAGAATCTCAGTAAACTACTAGTTTAGTAGTTTTATACTGCAAGTATACTCATATGTTTTCTTTAAGTGAACTTTACATCATACTTTAAGTATACTACTATGTCCCTATTTAGGTTTTAATTTGTATATATTTTGTTATATGAATATCTGAACATACAAAACATCCAAATAAAGAACAGAGTATCTGCTTGTAAACAAAAAACATTTTAATCTAGCTTCATGCAGTCTTTTTTTAAACACTTTAATGTGGATAAGTGTCATAAAAAATAAAGAAACAACATTTTGAACAAAAAGCTGAAAAAAGACTATGAATTGGATTCAGAATGATAATAAAAACGTAGATGGAGTCGATCAAAACCCAAAAGCTTGAATGTAATTATTACCTTTTCATCGGTCGACATTTTATTCCATAATGTTACAGTTTTGATGCTGTTTCATGTCAGATGATCGTGTTAGATTACATGTGTTAGTATCTGTTGTTTCTTTTTCTTCTTCACTTGTGTTTTTTTGGGAAATTCTGTACAGAAGATGTGTATTAGTGCCCTCTACTGTATAAACAATGAAAACACGGATTCTAGAAGCACAAGTATAGCTCAAATATATTTAGACTTTTTGTAACTATAAGTCAAGTATACTTAAATGTCATTTTAAGTATATTTCTGAGGAGTACATGAAGCTCATTTCTGAGAAGTACATAAAAAGTAAACTAAAAGCATACTTTCCTATTTTTAGTTTGAAAGAAGTATACTAATAGCACACTTGAATAAACTTCTTTTTCGTAAGGGATGTGTTGGATTCCATCTAACAGTGAACATTCTCAGAACTTTGGCTAATGTTCTGGCAATGTTCTCTCAATGTTGTGAACAAACGTTCTTCCAGTAATGTTAATAGAATGTTTGTTTAAAGTTAACTGGTCTTTAATAATGTTCTCAGAATCTTAGCACAAAATGTTAATCATACTTCATTAACTGAATGTTATTCTTCAAATACGTTGTAGTTGGATGTTCATCTTACCTTTTTTAAATTGTTCCAGAATGTTCTGGAATGTTCAAAAGTAACATTCCTTTAATGTTTGCCAATGGATAAAACAGAATGTTCCTTTAACAATTGTATAACCAAGAAACCAAGAAAAATAAATGTTTTGTCAGTATAATACATAATTAACAATAAATGAACCAGGATGCACTTTAGTCAAAACATTGCTTGCACAAGCTCTCAAGGTTATATTTTTCTCTCTCTCCCCTTCCCCCCATTCGTTTCCTTCTCTAGGCAGTCTCACAAATGCATGATCTTTTTATTTTTATTTTTTTTAATGCGGACTGGTATGGTGGTAGAAAAATGCATAGAGAACAACTTCAAGTGGAGAAGAGGGAGTGTTGTTTGAACTGACAGAGAGAGATTTCAATCTCAACATATACTGTAGGTTATCAGGTCAATATTTGCCTGTTTCAGTATGACATGCTTTAAAGTGACGGTTTAGCCTCAAGGTAGTTTGTTTTGTAGCTATTCTTGAATGCGCTGTTGTTGTTATCAAAGCTCAAAATTTTACATTCTTTTCCTTTCACAGTTTGTGTTCTATTATTCCAATCAAGGCTTTATTATTTAAACAAAATGTGTATAGACAATATTCTATTCATTTTCAGCAGCTTTTGCTGTCTTTTTAAATCTAGTTTTCTAAATTTCTAAATCTAGAAAAAGGCATTTTCACATTTTGGTTTAGTTCTCTATTAAATAAAGAAATGTTGATTGTATGTTTCTTTGAATAACATTACTTCTCATGGTCTACTTATGTATTCTTTAATCTCTGTTTTTTGATGTTACAGTATAAACCACAGAAAGAATACTTCAACTAATTCTTAAATACACTCTACACAGTGAATCAAAGAAAAGAACTGCATAATTTACTAAATAAATAAATTATAATAATAAAAGAATGCAAAGCCCTTCGGCACAGTTTTGTGTGAAATGCCAAATAGCAAAATGATAGAAATGTGCCAGCAAGGCTATGGTTGTGATATCATACTTTCAGATAACTTTGAATGGCTCACGCTCATTGAATCATTTACTCAAAGGATTCATTCAGAAACGCGGATTCATTTATTGACTGTACCGCTGCCGATGCTTAACGGTTCTGCTTCTGCTTTGTTTGGAGCTAGTTTAAAACGTAAATCTAAAATGTAAGTACTCACTGAATGTTAGCTATTGAATCATTCATTCAAATTATTCATTCAGAAACGAACGAGGATTCATTTAGTAACGAAACATCGCTATGTTTGTGCTCAATGGTTCTGCTTCTGCTTTTTGGAGCTATTTTTTATATAGTAAAACAGACAATATTGACTGTATTGTGTCAAAAATATGACATCTAAGTCACTTATATTGGATCATTCATTCTGCTTCGGTTTTGTTTGGAGCTATATTTAAATATTGTGTCTAAAATGTAAGTTCTCACTTAATATTAGCTATCGTTTGTTTACGGAACTGCTGTGTAAAATCAAAATTGCTAACAGCACTCTTGCACATGTGGTAGGCTATTGCTAGCCTATAACATACTATAAATATATAACTATAAATATTAAAAACACAAACTCATACAGGGCCATTTCTTTCACCATATCTTTCATTTTGGAGCATTTTTATTTATTTTTGCCACCAAATCTGTTCAGTTCAAACCTTACCAATACACACACATTCACTTCTTAACATATGAACTTTTGCATCAGGAACTCAAGCTTCATAATCTGTATGTTTTTAATGACTATATCTAATCAGGATCATCAAAAAGCAGTATTCTGCACTTTTGTCTGGACCTCTGGCTCCCTGTTTGAAGTGTCATGCAGAGGGAAACGAAAACACCCTCAGGAGACTGAACAGAGCTTCTCTTTTAATAGTGCTTATCTTGCTCATTAAATGACTTCTCTCTCTCATTCTCCAGAGGTGCCCTGCCTGTCTCTGGGTCTGCTGACATGGGGGTGAAATTAAAGAGAAAGAAAACCAAGGCCAGCACCCCCTAGCCACGCTGCCTTTTATCTTCACGAGAGCCAGGGTGTCATCAGCAGTTTAATTTAAGGCCTGAGTCTGCCAATCAGCATGCGTGTTGTGTCTCAGAGGACATGGATGGTTTGTTATGTAAGGTCAGTTTCTGAAGAGAGAAGTCCAGAGCGTTAATGGCCTAAACAGTAGAATCAATACCTATAAATTAATCTGTACAAAATGTCATTCAACCAGTGTTATGGATCTGATGCACTGACACCCTATTGTTTCTCATATGAAAGATAAGAAGCTCATTGAATCTGTATTTAGAGACATATGTGGAGATTTATATTTGGATCAAGTGCATTCAAGGTATATGTTTTATTCGTAACTGAACCCAAAGAACTTGCTAGTGCCATCGAGGTAGGACCTCACAATATTTCACAATATGTTGTAATTAGAGGGCAGACACGCATTCATTAAATTTGTATTTTGTACAATGCCTCTGATCTGATGATGTATTGTTTTGCAGTTTAACAACTGTAATGAAGCATGTTGCTGCACACATCAGCTGATTATCATCATTCAGTGGAACATCTAAAAAGAAAGAGAAACTTCATTAGTAACATGAGAAAACATCATTTGCTAAATGCAAAAATATCAAAGCATTGTTTTTATAATAGAAAAAGTTTTTACAGTAAAGTAAGATTTCAAAATATAAAACATGTGACTTGTCCCGACCTGACATTTATGAAAAATAACACTGTCCTCAGAACTCAGATCAAAGTTAATACTAAGAAAAATCACAAAAAATATAAAATCCAATATACAAAACCATTACTAGAGAACAGAAATGCTTTTGGTTTTTCGATCTGAAACTGGTCTCCCCTTCCACTAGAAATATGTCTTACATAAACAAGGTGTTATTCCTTTCCATCTTCAATAAATGGCACAAAAATGACTCGTTTTTTTTAAATGTATTTTCAGAGTTTATGAAATCTGACCCCTGATTTCACGCTCTTTCTTGCTCTTACCTTGACTTCCCACCTGAGTTCATTTGAAAGTGTCCAACACATATGTGGTTGCCATGGACACTTGAATGCAGAGTCAGAGAAAGCATCACTTAAGAGAAGACAAGAAATTGGCCAATTGTTCATAGCTGGTTTAGACTAACACTGTAGCATCTGTATTGATCTGGCTGTATCTGTATTCAGTCCGCAGATCAGGAATAATTGCAGAGAGCCGCTTAAGAAAGAGATAAACAAGGACAAACTGACCCGCTGGACCCCAAGAGGCAGTTTAAAGGGAAGTAAACATTAGGGACACTTTTGATCATCGCTTATAAGAACATGAGGCAGTTTGTTTCTCCTTCTCGTGTCTTTTAATACCTCTATGGTACGGAGTTGCCATATGGCAACAATTAATTTAATACTCATTTCCTTGTTATTCTGAAAAAACTACGATATATCACATTATGGGAATTAAAAGGGTAGGCCCTTAAGGTAGCCAATGATGTGCTGTTTTTAAGTCACATGACAACTGAATGTCCTCCCAAAACTCCTTTTCCCACTGTCACCCTCACACAGAAGACACCTGTTGAAGTGCTCCAGAAATTGCTCTATTAACCTAATTTCTAAACATCTTTTCTCAAGGGGGATTTTTTTTGCAACATCTTTAGTAAGTAAATTAGATATTTTCATTCATAAATCATTTTGTCTAACATAGTTTTTACTGTAAATTAAAAAAATATCAAGGTTGCCATATGGCAACTCTGTACCACTATGGAAAAATAGGTGTGTTGCCATATGGCAACACTGTACCACAGTGGAATTGCAGTAATGTATTTCCCCATTGGGATTTTTTATAGATAGTAGCATCAATAAAATTATCACAGTTATTTAATGATTTGAAGTGTTTATTGTAGTATAGTTGTATTTATGTATAAATAACAAAATTATGTCTTCATTTCAGAAAATGAATACAGCTTTATTTTATGGAAAGGGCAATAGGAAGAGTGCAGACTTGGCCTGTCATGGAGAATAAAGGGAAGTGCAAATACCCTGGCTGCAGGGGGATCGTCCGCATGAAGTGCAGCAAATGTGACTTGCACCTTTGCATCACAGCTGAAAGGAACTGCTTTTTGCAGTTTCATGGGATGTTATGAAATGTGACTTGAGTTGGACTGAGACATGTGCACAGTGATGGACTGGGAAAACCCACACTGAGGGGCAGCTGTGGCCTAAAAGTCAGAGTGTTGGACTAGTTACCCAAAGGTCACCGGTTCGAGTCTCGGTGCTGGTAGGAGTTGTCGGTGGGTGGAGAGTGAATGAACAGCGCTCTCTTCCACCCTCAATACCGATGGCTGAAGTGCCCTTGAGCAAGGCACTGAACCCCCAGTTGCTCCCCGGGCGCTGGATATAGCTGCCCACTGCTCTGGGTGTGTGTTCACGGTGTGTTCACTTCTCACTGCTGTGTGTGTGCACTTGGATGGGTTAAATGCAGAGCACATTGACAAAGTCAAAGAGTTTTCCATATTTTTCCCTCCATAAGACAGATGATCACTTTTACTTCAGGGAGCCCCCTATCGTAATACCTGAATTTTATGTTTTCATGTTCTACATGGTATTAGTGCATGTTCCATGCTACCATACATTTACTTAACTTGTATAAAATACTTTCAAAAAGACTTGTTTTTGTTTGTTGGAATCTTTGTGGATGTAAAACAATAAAAAGTTGATGAATTTGATATGCATATATGGTACAAAAGCGAATTTTTTTGTCCGTTTTGCAAGCATTATTATAATACTTTTAAGTACTATTTTGAAGGTTAAATGATAGGAACCTACTTACTTTTGGTTTGCATGAGTCCCCAAGTATAAAAATCTATCAATATCTAAAAGAGATGTCAATTTAAATAGAAAAGATAATCATAGTTTAATAGAAAAACTACTTTTTTGGTCATTTTCCATTGTGGTACACTGTTGCCATATGGCAACGTTTTCCTAAATACCCCCCCAAAAAAAATTTGTACATTTTTTTTTTGGATAAGCAAAATCAAATAAAAAAAACTTAATAAAAAAAAAATTAAAAAAATAAAACAAAATTCATAACATAAAGGGTAAAGCACTATCTCAATATAAATTGTATATTTTAATTTCTACAAAAGCACCTTAAAACTAAACTCAATCTAAAAATAAAAATATTAGTAAACTCAGTCTAATAAGAAATAAAATATTAGTGAAATAACCTTTTTAGGAGCAGATGACAGAAAGCTTTAGTTCATTAACTTATTTGTGCCACAAGGTGGCGCTGGAGTTAAAAGAATAAATCACATCATTCTCTCATGTTAATGACTATATAATTGTGTATCTAGACAGTATGTTTTTGTTGTTGGGCACAAATTTATGATTTAATATGTTTCAGTATTAAATGCAACTAAGGGCTGTAAACAAATCTTTTGACAAAGTAACCATTTAAGGCTTATTTTTATGTTGTGTTAACATGTTAATATGCAGTTTAATATGGAGAGGAAACTAGTAAGCCATTTGTAGGCTGAAGACAAATGTCAGATGTGGAAAGTGGTCAGGAACTCTGGAAATCATTTTACAGTTTTAATGTTTTGTGGCACAGAATGTACAGGTCACGTATCACGTAACTTCTTGCTGGAGTGATATAAGTGGAGGTCAGTTAGGGGAATGTTTTTGTAAAGTTCAAAATGGCTTTGAGAACTGTGACAATTATATTGTGTTCTTTCTGGCAGAAGGTTAAACTCCTTTAATAGGATTTATGTCATTAGCAAAAACCTCTTAAACATGATCATTCTGGGGCTTAAAGGGATCATTTAGCATGCAAGGTGTAATCTGTTTGCTTTGTTTATTTAATTAATTTATTCTTTACCCCATCCAGACAGTATTACGATATGTGCTAAACCTCTTTCGGTTCTCACAATACAGGAAGCAACAGAAAATCAGAAGAGCAGATCTTATATTAACTTTTGTCATAGAATATGCATAAAGAGTAATCAAATTTATCTTTAGTTGCCATCCTCTCTGCTTACGTTCAAGTTTCAGATGTCTGAAAGTAACAACTAAAACCAAATTAATTTCAGGTAAATATGAACATTTTACAAACAAACAAACAAACAAACAAACAAACAAACAAACAAACAAACAAACAAACAAACAAACAACAACAACAAGAACAGCAACAAAAAACTTTATATATAAGCCTATCTAATTTTACAACTAATTACAGATGAGTTAAGTATACATAGACTACAGCCCCCCACTGTTCAACAGAGCATTAAAAAACACCCTATGTAACGTAATGTTAATATATATATATATATATAGAGAGAGAGATAGAGAGAGTGTGTGTGTGTATATATATATATATATATATATAGAGAGAGAGAGGGGGAGAGAGAGAGAGAGAGTGAGAGAGAAAATTTTCTGTTGATTTTGTGATTCCAAAAAAAAAAAAAAAAAAATAAATATATATATATATATATATATATATATATATAAAAATATATATATATATATATATATATTATTATTATATTATTATTAGTATTATTATTATTGAGGGAAAAAAACATTAATTCAGTTTATCTTGATTGTATGTTTTTTAGGATTTTAATAAAATTAGATTGTTTTAATATATGAATATTAATTATATAAATAATGTATTATGTAGGCTATTGCAGTTGACAATATCATGAATTAAGATTTTTGCAAGTAATAAGAATTATTTTGTTGACATTAGGATATTTTATCATAAATTTCACTGTGGATTTCACTGATTTTACAGTTTTAAAAAATGGCAATGCTACATTTCATTATTTTATATTTAACCAGAAAAGACTCTCTGAGATTAAAAAACTCTTTCACAGGAGATACTAATGAATAGAAGACTTATGATTCATCATGTGGATGATTCTGTATGAACATATCTTTCTCATGTCCCTGGATCTCTATAATATATTTAGTATAGTAAATTTGTAGTATATTTAGTATTTTAAATATTAAGTTTTCTATTTTCTATTATTTAAATACCATATGCTATTCCCATTCTTCATTTTCAGCTCAGCAATCAAAACACTCCACTGAACTCTATCCTAATGTATTTAATCTCTTTTCCCTGTTAGTCATTTAGAGTTTTTCTGTGGTTCAGTTTGTGCCTCCCGGGAAAAGCACAAAAGGTGTCTGTAAAACTGTCCATGTCTGTGTGATTCGTTCCACTTTCCCTGGAGGCTTCAGGCTTTTTTTTTCTGTTTCTGTGCAGCTATCAGGCTCTCAAACAGGAGCGATTGTTTCTCTTTCTGCCTCCGCATTAATTTAAACTTGTTGTGTTCTCTCACCGCTAATTAAAATTCTTCCTGGCTTCTGTGGGTCTGATCTAGCTTACATTACGCTGTGGGGTAGCTGACAGGTCTGAACGGGGCGACCTGGACATGTGACAGATACAGGACAGCCGTTGCCGTCTAATGATCTGCTGGCACGCAATGTGGTCACTAACTAGGCTAAATTAGCAGGTTGCATGCAAAAAGTGTTGAGTTTGAGCCAAATCGAGGAATATTTTTTTTTTCTTGCTTTTCAAACACTTTCTTTCCCCTGGGAGGCACAGAATCAGATTATCTCATTAGTCTAAACAAAACATTTTAGAGAATGTCAAAATCTTTGGCCACAGATTTTCACAGAGACTTAAAGCTACAATATGTGCCTTGCAGTGTTTCAGATGTATAAACCAAATGAACCTGTGACCATCTGAAAGTTCAAATCTGTGCTCCAGCTTTACTTCATAGTGATAATGTTAAATATTCTTTATGAGTGTTTGTATATATTGATATAGCATTAAAAAACAGAATACCAAATATCGAGTGGCATTTGTTTGCTTTAAACCATTTCTGAACTTTGAGCGAAGTGTTCTAAAACACACCAGTTTAAATATACTTTACAAATTCAAAAAAAAAAAAAAAAAAAAGAAATAACGGAAAAAGAAAATAACACTTTTTTTTTTTTTTTTTGCAGTCAGATGGTGCAGTTATGTTTTTTCCATCTTAAAGTTGCATGCCTACCTGAAAGTGACCTCTGAAGGTTAGCATTTATTGTCAAAGAGGGCCAGGCCCAAGGTCAGAGTTCAACTGATAAAGTGTGACTTGCTCAAAAGACATTCCACTTGCTAGAAAGGTCAGTCAGTGACAAAGGCTGAAGGTCATGGTCTTCCCTGAAATAAATTAAAAGATTGCACTGAATGAATCCAATTTATCTGGCAGAGAATTTATGAAATATTCTATATGTTAAATAGATATTCTGAAAATTAAAAATAAAATTTTCAGTCGTTGAAATTCAAATACTTATTGCTTAAAACATTAAAAATATCTAAAACAGTTGACTAGGCATGTCATTTTACCTTATTCAATCAATCTATCAATAAATAAATAAATAAATAAATAAATATCGGGGTCTTCAAAGTTTTACATTTTGTATTTTTTATAATAATAGTAAGTATTACTAATAGTAATTCTAATATAAGTACATCTGAAAAATAATAAATAAATACATCTGAAAATATTGGACTTCCAGTAATTATGTTCATACTGATAAAAAAAAGTCTAATGAATAATTTTTTTTTACATTATATATTATACAGGCATAATTTTAATACAAATGTCATTAAAGATACTTCCAATTGGATCCTTTTTTTTTGTTTGTTTACTTCAAATTAAAATATAAAAAGCCTTAAATTCGGCAATGAAGAGACTGTTAAAGTCTGATGCTGGTGTAATACCATATTAAACCCACAGAGGGCTCGTGTGTTCAAATATTAAATGATTGGATCTTCAACTGTCTTGTAAAACATATCCTTAGTCCCTGTAGCATTTTGACTCTTAACTGCAAATAACATGAAAAATGAAAGTTACATGACCTAAGCATGAAGGAAAATAATTTTTCTGAACATATAATGCAGGTATAATACTCTTAGACAAACTCTTTCCTCATAATATTGTCTTCTATGAATGACTTACGTCTTGTGTTTTGAAGGTGTGTTTTCCGAAGGAGTTCTGCCTTAAATGGGTCTGTTTCGTTGTGTAGTTAGTGACCTCAGCTCAGGATTATTAAAGTGGATTAAACTCTTCTAAACAAAACATAAAGAGACATACTGGCAGCCGATCCAAAATGTGACTGTATAACAAACCATTTACAGCTTATTAAACTAGAGAGAGGAACGCTAATACAGGGAGAAGGCATCAGTTATAATGGAGATGAGAAAACATTCCTGCATAGAAGAATCGGTGGGGGGTTCAGGCTCCAGTGTCGTCTGGTCTGTTTCATGCTGTCGGATGTGCCTCTTCTTCAGCCTGTAGGCCTGTGACCTTTGACCTATCCTCAAAACCACCGCCATGTGACAGAGATACAGACCTTGATTCCAAGGAAACAGTCAACAAACATCAGTAAATGTTTAAAATGTGTTCCGCACATTATTTCACACTCCACTTCTATGTTTTTTTCAAACAGTGTGGAATTTTTCAGGAATTATTCAAGTCGCTAAAATAATAATTGTACACTACCATTTGAAAGTTGGTAACATTTTAAATGTTTTTGAGTGTATGTTTACCAAGACTGCATTTATTTCATATACAATACAGTAAAAACAGTAAACTTGTGAAATATTATTACAGCTTTTCTATTTTAATATATATTTTAAATTAAATGTATCATTAAAAGCTGAGTCTTTAGTGTCACATGATCCTTCAGAAATACTTGTTATTATTATGAATGCTAAAAACAGTTATGCTGCTTTTATTTTTGTGGAAAGCATGCAAAAAAAAAATTACTCTTTAATGAGTAGAATGTCCAAAAGAACAGCTTTTATTTGAAATAGAAATCTTTTGTAACGTTCTAAACTGATTTGCCTTAAAAGTAAGTTTGGATGTAGTCATTTAGCTGAACTACGTGACTATGCATTTAATTCCAGTCTTCTCTCTCCATCATAACAACACATAGCCAGCGTGTCCTTCCTGTAACCGGAACATTATCCAGACATCTACTAACACCATTCCAAACCTTTCCCTGTTTTAAAATGCATCTCATTTGTTGCTATGGAAAGGAAATGACATTCATTCTTTCAAATATGGCCCTGTTTCAAAACACTTCCTGTCAGTGTAAAAGAGCCAACAGTACATTCTGTCTTTTTATTTGCTTCCACACCAGGAGCAGAGAAATGCTGTATGAGAGGTTTCCCCTGTGTAACACCTTCATGTCAGAGACACTAGCGGCTTTATAGCGAGCGCTGCTCTGGACCAGGTGGAAAATCCTTCAGTTTGAATTATGCTTGCTTTGGCACCTCCGTATCATGAGCCAAAGTATATTTATCAAGAGTCTGACAGTCTCACATTATTCCAGGAAATAGAGGTTTGCTGCGTTTGTGATACATACAGTGTAGTGTTTGGCACGATCACGAGTTGGAAACCCTCAGTCGATAATTTAGAAAGTGTTACAAAAGTAAAACTTGAATTCAAAATATTATAAATTAATTAAAAATATGCATCACTGTTTTAAAAAAATAAAACTATTTTCAAGAAATATTTCTTGAGCAGCAAATCAGCATATTAGAATGATTTCACACTCAAGCCTGGAGTATTGATGCTAAAAATTCAACTTTGCATTACAGAAAAAAAAAAAACATTTTAAAATATGTGCAATCAGAAAACAGTTCTTAATAGTTCACGATACTACTGTTTTTACTGTAATTCAGCCTTGGTGAGCATATAAACTAATAACAGAAGACCTGCTACGACATAAAAACAGTTATGGAGGAAAATGATATTTCTGAGATGCTTTTCATTATCTCCTGGTATGTTTGCTTGGATTTAAGTCTCTGAGGTGTGTGTGACGTGCAAAAGAAAATAAGCCCATCTCTAACTGCCATGTTTCCTTCATTAGTTCAGCCTGAGTGAGACTCAAACAGCAGAACTGAGTGATAGTGAGACATTTTACAGAGATGCGAGAAATGTGAGAACATTTTGTAATGCTTAGTTTTGAGGTATAATCATTTTTTTGTAAAGTTTATAGAATTGCTAAAATGAGGATCTCAAGCTTGGCTGATATGCAGTCTATAGCTAAAAGTAGAAACTTTTAAAGACATTTTCACCTTCTCACTTTTAATCTTAAAACTGTGGGGCATATGACTTTTATGGCTGTGTTATCACCATAATCTGAAGTCCTTTTTTGTCTTGTTTTTTGCCTCTCTTTAAAGTAGAACAGACATCAATAGAAGTAAGCTAGAGGCACAAGAAACCCTGTTGAAAATGAACATTTTTGCATGGCCTTACTTGAAACGAAAGTTATGCAACAGGACACACAATATATCCCAGCTCTCCCACTGAGATGTGTGCTAGTTTACATTGATTAAAGTTGCATAAGTGAATGCTTACTTTGAAATTCTACACTGCAAATTACGGTGTTTTAAAGTATTTACATCTTTGTATGTGCCAAAAATAGTATGATGTCACCTTTACATTTCGTAAAGCATATAATAAAATGTATATTGAGCAACTGCTACACCCTAAGTAGAAACTTCATGATAACTTGCTGTTTGACTGAGTGCTAGTAAATACAGTAATTTACCTAAATGCACATCACAGGTTCCAGAGTTGTGTTTACCTCAGGTAAAATGTTTCCACTCAAGTACAAACTCAAAGGTGGATGACTTCAACTGTAATGTTTTTGCCTAAGGCATGAGCTTTACAGGTCTTCCTGGAAATTTCCAGTGGTTTCCAGTCCATTCAGAGAAAAGGTCTCTCGTTTTTAGAGATAAAATGTGCATTTCTCTGGAACAGTGGAGGTTGAATTGCATACAGAGATAAAGAAATAAAGTACTCCTTGAATGTTTGGAATAATTATGATTTTTTATGTCTTCAGTGTCACACAATCCTTAAGGTATGCTGATTTGCTGCTGAAGAAACATTTCTTATAATTATCAATGTTGAAAACAGTTTCTGTTATATTATCAATGTTGAAAACATATTCTATATTATATATATATATATATATATATATTTATTTTTTTTTTTTTTTTTGATATACATAAGATATTATAATAAATTGACAAGAACAGCATTATATATCTGTTTTAATGCATATATATATATATATATCTCACTTACCCACAACTTTAAAAAATATTAAGCAGCACAGCTGTTTTCAACATGATGATGATACATAAGAGATATTTCTTGAGCAGCAAATCAGCATATTAGAATGATTTCTGAAGGATCACTGAATACTGGAAGAATGATGCTAAAAATTCAGATTTGCATCACAGGAATAAATACATTTTAAAATATATTCAAAAAGAAGTTATTTAAAACTTGAAAATATTTCACAATATTACTTTTACTGTATTTTGATCAAATGCAGCCTTGGTGAATGTAGGAGACGTCTTAAGAAAACATGAAAAACTCTTAATGATTCCAAACTTTTGACCAGTAGTAGTGTCTCACCTAAGCACATATAACCATGGACCAATGAAACATAATCAAGCAACCAACAAGTTAGCACATTAGTAACACGGGGATGCATGAAGAGGCTGATAAATTCAGTGTTTGGGGGCGGGACTATGTTTTTAACCAATGGCAAACAGTGGAAGTGTTCAGGAAACCTCAATTCCATATGGTGCCACTAGTGTTGCCGAAATGAGAATGCAGAAAATGAGTAGGCCTACAGCTTTCTTAAGAACAGTTGCTCAATTTCTGTGGACTTCTGCAGAAGCAGATTCCATGGAAAGTTTGAAACCTGAATGAAAAAGCATAATTTTCAAGAACAAAGATGAATTATGTTGCAGCTGTCTGGCACTTAGACTCAGCCTCTTCAGTATTGCTGCAAACAAACCTCTGCGTTGCCAAGACACTGCAGCAGTCAGATCTCCTTGTACAGGACAAAGTTTGTCTTCAGGCTGTTAGTTTTTACGACCATGTAGAGCATGACCCTCATCCTCAGTCCAATGGCTTTATTTATGGCCGTACTCTTTGTTTTCTTATAGGAATGCTGAGAATGCTACAGGCTGCTCTCTCTCTGTCCCAACAAGACACAAACGAATAGTACTGGGATCTCCTTTCAGACACAATCTCACCCACATCCACTCCTACTGCAGGACACAATCTTAGGAATGCAAGATGCTAACAAGACAAGTCAATTTTTCTTTGTTTTCGCCATCTCCCTCATTTTTACTGTCCACCTACTGTTAAATACCCATCTGCTGCAGTATCTGACTGGTTTTATAATTTAACAATGAACTGACACACATCGAACATCATAAAGGGATCTCTCAATATGATAACCTGGGGCAAGTTTTTTGACAACATTCCCCAATGGTAGGTCATGTTCTCTTGCTGTATGGGGCAAGTCGTCACAATGGGAACCTGCCATTAAATAACCTACCTGTATTATAGTCGTTACAGCAAGATTTAAACAGGAACACATTTATAAAGCACAAAATATTTTTGAACGATCAACCTTCAATGCAGCATAAACTCTTTGTGACAGCTAGAGCCAGCCCTCCCAATTCTCAAATAACAAAAAAAAGAAAAAACAATCAAACAAAATAATAAACTAAATAAGAGAGTTGTTTATTCATTTATTTATTTCATATTTAGCTTTACAACATAAAAACATATATGCTGTAGGTATATGCCTTTAAGATTTGGTAGTGTGGTTAATGAAACTGTCAGTATAAATATATCTGTGCATGGAGGACGTTGTGATGGGAACATCGTATATGTTTGCAGAAATGTACACATTATCACACAGGCTTTTGTATGATGTTGTGGATGAGCAACAGTACACAGAAAAAGCCTCATTTGATCTGCATGTTCAACATCAAAATCTATGCATGCTTAAATTTAACTTAAAAGGCACAGCGGCTGTGTGTCAGTCGCATTACTTTGCAAAACAAGGTGTGCAAGACACTCCGAAGCTAAAGACTAAAAACTTACTCTGGGAAAGAAAGTTCAGCCTCATCAGTTCAGTATTGCCATGTCATATTTATTGGCTCATGACAAATAGATTCCCTTTTAGTTCTCAATAAAAATCACTTCCTAAGACACTGGCTTATTCATGATATTGAGTACATCATCCAAAATAGATGGGCCCAAGTCGAGTTCGAGAGAGAATAGGGATCCCGTGATTTGAGTGAGCGACTCCTGCGAGTGGCTTTTGCTTTTGGAGATTTCAAAGTCTGAATCGCATAGACGACCCTCTTCAACACCGCTATCTCTGTCCGCCCAGTCACCCTTGATGCCGAACATCTCCTGTTCATACTCAAAGACCGAATCGCTGTTGTTACCATTGTTAAAATTCCCATTGGCATCAGCGTTCCCGTTAACAAAGACGGACAAAAATGTTTCAAGCTCATTTTCACTGCTGTGTATCTTCTTCTTTGCAAGTGATTTCTCAGGCGTCTCAGTGCGGTCGATCAAAGGTTCGTCCTCCTCTGGGACGGGGCTGGGGTCGCTCCTGAAGGCACTGATGGACTGAAGCAGGGTCTCCATCTGCAGGATTTCCAGATCTTCAGAACCGGCTGGAGGAGTCGATGGCTCAGACAGGCGATCTTGGGTCATGGGAAACACGGTGGTGGAAATCAAAGGTAGAGTCAGTGCTTGGCTGCCACCGATGGATGGGAGCGAGATTGCATTCTTCAGGACCGGAGATGGAGTTTCGACGCAAGACGCATCGGAGGCACTATTAGCTCTTGTGAACTCCCCGTGGATGCCATATTGAGGTCGAATACGACCACCTTTCCCTGGTAGAAGCTCAAAATTTCCTTGCAGGAATGACATGTCACCGAAGGCATCGCACTCGCCGCCCTTTCCAATGTGGATAGTGTGTCGAAAGTCCCCAAGAGGCGGGCTTATCATATCCGGGGATAAAATGTCCCTCAGACGGCATTTCTTTCCCTTCTTACTGTAGTTGGATTTCAGGTAGATGGGCGTTTTGGCAGGCATCCCTGCAATAGAGTCCAGCAGTTATGGAGAGGAACAGGGAACACTCTGGAAGTTCAGATCTCCTCGGCGGTGTGCGATAAACTTGCTGGAGTCTCGCAAAGGAGAAGTGCAGGGGTTACATTCTCAGAGAGCAGCTGTTTTAAATGCGTCCTCAATCTTCACTGAAGATAATCCAGCTCAAATGTTTGGATTAATGTCCTTTACCTGGATGGATGGAGAAATAATTTAGTTTTCTTTGTACTCAGCATCAAAGACCTTTGTTGTGTTCAAAAATCCAGTAGTGAAATTCTTTTAAATGTTAAAGTAAATGTCACAGGTATCTTAAGCATGTGCAAAAAGAGATCAAAGAAAATATTTAGCACTGTCTGAAACATCTTTTGGAGATGTTACAGACAGATAGATGATAGATAGAAACAGTAGATAGAAACATAGACAGAGAGACAGATAGGTGATACATTTAAAAAAAAATCACATTTTGAAAAAAGCTTAATACAATAACATTTTTTTTTTGTAAAACAAGAATAATGAGAACATCAATTTTTGTTATTCATTTCAAAATGACCATATGTATGTTTACATTTTTTAATTAACACCACATGAGTCAAGAAGCTTTAAAGATAAAGAAAGGATTTCTAGAGATAAAGTAGAAATTGACAGAGTTTTAGAGTGGCTTTAGAGAGAGGAGGGCAGGAATAGACAGATAGGAGAGAGAGAGAAGGGTAACCGCAGATCATAAGAGGGAGAGAGACTTCTTGCCCATTTATGGACATATTTCCTTTTGAGAGGCCTTTAAACACTGACCCTTACTGACAGACTGCAAACAATCACTAAAGCAGCGACTCAGCCACAGCTAGCCAAATATGTGTGACTGAAAAAACATCCACATTCCCTCAGCAGCAGAGCCCAACGTCCTCTCGCTGCTTTAAGACCCTCTGCACTAAACCATTTGAGACCTGGGGCCATTTTCATTTCAAGAGAGGATCTTTTGTGAAAATGTAAATATGCACCATATTCCAAACTTACTTCAAAATTTTGGAATACTATTTACTGTATTAAAAAAAAGTAGCCTTGGTAACCATAAGATATTTCTTTTTTTTATTATTCTATTTGCATAAGTAGAATAACAATTGAATTATTAGAAAAATAATGCACACCGATGTGTAACTATACTGCAATATCAAACCAAGTACCATCTGTGTCCAAATACGGTGTGAGGCCTTTGAATAATAAAATACGATGGCATCACCATCTGATAACATGGAGCCACCACAGTACTTAAAATGACAGTCTGAATGACGTCACAGCTCACTGATCCACATCCCCTGAAGATCCTGGTTAGATACAGCTGGGGAGGACACTGTTTGCAAAACACTAGAAATTCCATTTCCTAGGAATACACGACTCCTCTGTGGTAACGTCCTAACAAATCACACAGCTGATAAACAACAGGAGTACCATGAAAGTGAGCTTCAGTACAGTCCTCGACAATGATGCAGGCTAGTCTGTTTGAGTCTGGATGAATGGTATTATTCTGGTTGTCTTACAGTCTTTGTGTTTTCTTATGCGCATCTTTTTGCACCAGCTCAGAGGTCATCTTGTGAGTTCATAGGGCTTTAAAAGCATTTTTGGACACTGATTCAGTGAAACACAAATAAACCTCAGTGAACTGAAAACTATTTTTAGATGTGACAAACATCATTGGGATGGCTGAAGAATGTGTGGCTGCATGAGTGTGTCGGTGATAGAAGAAAATATGTGTGTGTGTGTGTGTGTGCAGAAAGAATGCTGCATTGCATCTGTTGTCAAATCTCCCAAAATACCCAAACAATCCTCCAATTTGCCACATATATATTGTCATATATATATTTTGAAAAACCATATCTAGTAATTATTACTATATCATTATTCTTTAAATCAAACCAATGTTATTATTGGTTAGTTTTAGTAATTGTGTTGTGTGTTTCTGTCATTATTAGTTTCATCACTATTAGTTTTTTAAAATATGTCTATATAGTTTTTATTATTTTTATTTCAGTTTTGGTTGTAGTGATTTTAGTGTATCAAGATAAACTACATGAATAACTCACTGACTCATTTTTATTTTATATGTATTGTTTTTTAATTTTTTTCAGATAAAGTTTATTTCAAGTAAAAAAAAAATTATTATTATAATTATAATACTTATAATGTATTACATTATTATTGAAATACTATAATATAATATAAAGAAAAATAAAGAAATATAGCTAATAATAATATAAGAGATAAATTCATAAGAAGTAAAACATATACTAAATTTAAAATTTACACTGAAAATATAAAAATAAAAGCAAATATAATTTATGAATAAATCCTATCATAGTATATAAATAATATTAAATTATCACTGAACCCCCTTTGACTTTAATCTTAAAAATTTTGTTGCAGTTAAATTAAACAACAGCATATAGAAATTCGCTTGTTTGGTTACATTGATGAAAAAGTTCACATAAATCCTGCTGTCATGGCATGATCAAAGCAAGCAGGTGTGCGAACCCCTGGACCGGGTGAAATAAATCTCAAAGGAAGCCCAAATAATAATTAGTGTAGGTTAAAGGGTTAGGGTTTAAGGTTAAAGCTATGGTTAGTCTTCACCTTAAACCCCAGCAGGTGTGAGATGTCTTTGAATAAATTGTTCAATGCCAGGACTTGTTGAACAATAACAAACAATGCCATTCAATGCAACAGCCAGCCGCTGAGGTTTAGAAGTAGGGCAGCTGCCTCTCACACCCTCTTGATATGGCTTTATCTCAGGGCCATATTCTGCCTTCATTTCAGATCTGGAATGAGTCCAGGGGCAAATGTTGCACTTCCAAGTGCCCTGACGCCCCTGTAGAATGTCGAGATGGATCTGTCTGCCCCCTTTCCCTGGGGGACCATATCATCACACACCCCTCAGAAGTGCATGTCAGCAGGCCGGCAGCGTGTCTCCCCCCTTGGCAGACTGAATAAGCCGAAGCCTGAGCTCCATCCAGCAAAGTACAAATATTACAATTCTGTCACTTGTCCTCGTGTCTTTCTTCTGCAAGACAGACACAAAATATATTTTTAACAAGACAGACACAAAATATATTGTCCTCGTGTCTTTCTTCTGCAAGGGAACGAAACCCATTGACAAACATTCAATCAATTCAATTCAAATGAATGCTGACTGAATTGCTGAACAAATAATAGAATATTATTTTTTGGGTGGACTATCCCTTTAAGATTGAACTAAATGGAATTATTGAGACAGGATATAAGAAAAAAATTAAACTGATGTGCCAGAATGTGAAAAAAATAGACTCAATGTCATTGAACAAACCAGACTGGTCAAATTTAAATTCTGCCATAATTTACTCATCTTCATATCGTTTCAAATGTGTATGAAATTCTGTCATAATTTACTCATCTTCATATCGTTTCAAACGTGTATGCATTCATTTCTTATGCAAAACACAAGATATTTTGGGAAGCACATAACACTGAAGCCCATGGACTTCCATTTAATGGACATAAAAAAAAACAATCAAAACATCAAAATATTTTTCTCAAAATATCTTATGTTCCAGAGAAGAAAGTCATTTTGTTTGGAACATGAAGGCGAGCAAATAATGACAGAATATTCCTTTATGGATTGAGTATCCCTAAACAGACTGAATGAGGAAAATATGAGACTTAAAGTTGCTAAATGTGTGAGAAATGTGCGACTAAATAAGAAGAAAATTGACTGAATGTCATTAAACAAGCCAGAATAAATGAGACTGAATACAGAAGAAAGTAAGCCATACTGTTTTGAAGGTGAGAAAATGATGACAGAATTTTCATTTTTTGGTTCACTATCCCTTTAAGATTGAACTAGATGGAATTAATGAGATGGAATGAGACTGAATAAGAAAAAAATGAGACTAAATGAGAGGAAGTCAGATTGAGACCGAACTGGGCAGAATAATTGAGAATGAATATGACCAAATGTGATATAAGACTCAAGGCACCGGAATGAGACTGGACATGATGGAATGAGACAAAATGGCAAAATTAAAATTAAGAGTCCAAATGAGGTGAGGGCAGCAGTCCGAAGTCTGTAGACGGATATCATTGCATCCTGCTGGCTCTCAGGAAATAACTCACGTGTGAGTATGTGGGTCACATTATTATTAGAGCAAGTGCAAGCAGTGATCTAAACAAGTGCAATGATGCCATTCTCACTGTACACAGAAATGTGTTAAGACTCTCCTCAGCCCCGCAACTGCGCCAATTTTGATTCTCCCTCTAACCTATTTTAGCGATAGCCTTTTTTGGCTGAAAACCCGACCACTTGGTCCCATCTAAGAAGTTGCTGTTGCTGCCGATGCTGTATTTAAAGCACATCTGCATCATTTGGATGTTATTAGCTGGTCTTTTTACAGATGCAATATCCCAGCGCTTGCATGGCTAGATCATCTGGGCTGATCAAGCTCTCCTCTCTTGGGTGGTTCGGGTTTTTCTTCCTCTCTTGGGTGTTTTAGGCCTAAGCTTTCAATCTTTTCAAATTCCTCTGACCATAAACGACCCTGTTGGACAATGTTCTAAATGATTAAAGAAAAATACCACAGTCGGCCCAATTTGAGGTTTCCAGTGTGTTACATAAAGCAACCCTTAATTACACTCTGCTGCTGCTTTTGGAGGAACCAGGGTGGAGCAAGGTCTCTTTCGCCTCAACTTCATGCTTTTTACACCCTGCTATCCACCTCCAAGGCTTCTGTTCTCAAGCTGCTGTTGTCTTTGGCTTTCCTGCGTGCAAGAGTCGAGTTGACTTTCCAAGTTCTGTTGGACAGAGGAATGTATCTGAGGAATGTTTCTGGTCAAGCAGTTGAGTATGTGCTTGAAGAACAGAGAGGAACCAGGTGTCGGGTTGCTTTGAGCTTGTTCTGTGGTGTGTGGGAATTTGCGCGACATATTCTGCAGTACAAATTCTCACATGCTGTAATGACAGCCATGTGCATGAGTGGAAAGAGGTTTCACAAGCCCAACCAGCAAATAGCAGCCACATGGTCTTATGTCATCTACAATCTTTAAAATGAACGTTTCAACAGGGGGATTTTGCAGCAATGCCAACAATGCCTTAAAAATAAAGGTTCTTTTAACATCCATAGAATGTTTCCATTGGACAAAAGGTTGTTTATAGTGGAAAAAGCCTATTTAGATGATTATGTTCTTCATGTTCTTCACACTAAGAACTGTTCACTGAAAGGTTCTTTGGGGAACCCAAATTGGTTCTTCAGTGGCATTGCTGCAAAAACTTTAATTTGTAAGAGTTTATAAAGAACCTTTTGTGGAATGGAAAGATTGCATTGATGTTAAAGGCTCTTCATGGAGCTACAGTATAGATGCCAATAAAGAACCTTTATTTTTAAAGGTTGTACTCAAGAAACATACCCTTAAGAAAATTCTATTTGCATGTAATTTAAATAATCATTTGTTATCATGCTCATATTCCTGCCAAAAATCATCAGTATCTAGTTTTACCTGCTCCTGTGCTCCTTTGCAGATGAATGCCCCTCTTTTCTTCACTCTGTGGTTGTCGTTCCGGAGGTGCCTTGACCCAAACTGTTAGTCAGCTTCTGGGTGGTGTAGCGTGTTGCCGTTTTCGTCTTCTCTCTCACTCTCTCTCTCTCTTTCTGCCCTTGAGGGTTTACTTCTCACAGGCAGGACGTCTGCTGGACAGCTGTTTCAGAATTCCTCCTCTGAAGCATTGCGGCGTGTCTCCGCTTTGCTTTGCTCCTCCTTCCTCCGCCTGCAGCACCTGTCCCTGCCTGTCTGGAATCTAATTCTCTCGTCTTCAGCAATCCCGAGCCACTGGAGCTGCGGCAGTATTTCCTGGAGAGACAGACAGCGCTCGCTCAAGGGAGGAGGAAAATGAATGTGGAGTGTGGAGCCTCTCCTACTGTGTTCCCAGCTGCTGAACGTCAAAGTCCTTCCCTTCTAAAACAGAGCAGAAGAAATACAACGTCCCTCTCTCACTCTCTCTGTTCGTCTTGTCACTCCCCACCTCCCCTTCTCGCACTCTCTCTCACACGTTTTTCCTTTCTATCACAGTTCTCACATTCACTTACCTTCTTTGGATCCCGTTCTATTTTGTCATTCTGCAATTTATTTCTGCCGACTTCAGCATCTCTGCCTCATTTGTTGGCTCAGCATTTACCAGACACCATTACAACATCTGAGAGGTGAAATGCAACCTTGCTAGAAAGAAAGACAGACAGACAGATAGATAGATAGATAGATAGATAGATAGACAGATAGATGAACATATAGAATGTTCTTGATTATTTAGACAGAAAAGCTGTTTCTCTTTGCAGCTGCACTGCACTGTAAACCTCTCTGGAGCCTTTCATCACCCTCAACATAAAATAGGTTTCCTTGGCAACGAGTTCACATTTGACAGTCAAATTAAAAACGAAACAAACACATTAAAACGCAAAAAAAATGAGTTCACGTTTGACAGGATTAGGAGGGGGTGCAGCGAGTCTGTCCTGCTCTTGTGTGTGTGTGTGTGTGTGTATGTGTGTGTGAGAGAGAGAGAAAGAGAGAGAGAGAGATTGGCATAAGCTCTGTTCCAAATGCTATATTTAGTGAGCTTCCTACCTGGATAGAAGAGACATTATATGCATGAAGCTGTTCCTAAGAATGAGATACATTATTATGAGCATCTTATAAGAAAATATTGAATGTATACTTTAAAAACAACAGAATCCTACAATGAACTGAGATGTGCACACTGAAAAAAAATAATTTGAAGATGGAGTTTAAAGCAATAGCAGTAGTATGATCTAATTAAAAACAGTATGTTTACATAAACTAATATATAGAATTAAAATATTTGTGTGTGCTATGGATTTTTATTCTTGAGTGTCACAGTATCACACCGTTTGCAACATGGTAACACATTGAAATGAATTAACAGTCGAGTGAGCTTGGTGTGAGCTTGGAGCTATTTTTATGGTGCACAGAATAGCTGGTTATATAGAGCGTTCCAAATCAGTATCTTATGAGGTTCCAGATCAGTTTAGATTCTGCCTTAGAAGGCAGCTGTCTGCATTGCAGTTTATTACATTGCAAAACATCCGAGTATTTTTAAATATTTGTCTTATTTCCATTTTTTTTATCTAAAAATCATTAAAACCAGTTTGTGTGTGTATGTAAGCATAAACAAGTCACTTATTTTAACTCACCTTCAGCAAACTGTCAATCATATGAGATCACAGCAATTAGCAAAAGACAGTGATCCAATTAATTCCTGATAGACGCATCCCAACTATTTTAGGTCAAAGTCAAGTCTGGCTTCACTCGAATATATGCAACAATAGAAAAGAAAAGATGATCTGAATTTATGTTTCACACCAACTTTAAAAACAAGTGTACAAAAATCAGCCAGTACAGTTAAGATAAAATAAAAAAAAAATACACTAATATAAAATCTTTTATCTGAAAACAAGTCCTCATTCTTATGCAGTGTTGCTTCTCAAGTATATTTATTTTATTGTCGTTGGTGTGTTTTTATTTTATTTAAAAAATACTTTTTCTTCTTGTTATTATTATTATTATTATTATTTTGTAGTGTAGGTTTTGGAATAGAGTTCAATAGTTGCTTAAAAACATTATATGCATGATTTCAGATTTAAATTTACATAACACTAGTATAGGGACCAGTTCTCACTATTAACTAGTTGATTATTAACCTGCCTATTAACATATTGGCTGTAAATTCTACATGACCATATTCTACATCCCTAATCCTACCCAATACCTGAACTTAACACATACCTTACTAACTATTTATTGAGTTTATTGAGGGAAAAGTCATAGTTAATGGTTTGTTAATAGCGAGAACTGGATCTCAAAATAAAGTGTGACCAAATTTACATTTGTGGGTTTTATCCAAAGCTACTTGTAGTGCATTCAAGGTTTACATACAGTATGTGTGTTCCTTGTGAACATCTGCTTCTTGATCCAGTGCCATACTCCTCTGTAGCACCAATGACCCTTTATTGACTGCCCACAGAGAGTCTGACCGTGTTTCCCGTATGGCTGGATCTTACACTTGTGGATGGTCTGTTAAATTTGAACAATCATTCAGTTAAGTGAAACAGCCACTTTTTGACGACAAGCTTTCTGAATGAAGTCTTTTTGTGTTTTGTGGGCATGATGTCACATGTGGAGAGCACATGGTTGCAGGAAGAATACTGAGTATTGTCCTCATGTTTGCCAAACGGCAATCGCCATCTAAATGCTTGTGGACACTAGTGTTTAGAGGAATCTGAGAGGAACACCTCCAGTTCTTCCCTCCAAAAGAGACTATTTGAGTTCACATGAGTGCAGACTTAGTGTTGGAAATGCTGTGATGTTTCTGAAAGAATTACCTGATTTTCCCAGTTTCAAATGAGCTTGTTTTGGACCACAGAACAATCAGAGCCTGTGAAGTTATGTTTGGTCACTGAAAACCATGAGAGCTGACTAAATGCTGCCACTGAAGTCACTTCCTCTACTGTCAGAAGTTTTGAGGTGTCACATAGACAGCGATCCTGTAAGAAACACACTGTTCTTTTTTTACTTTGGGTTAGTAATTCACACTACTTACCCTCTTACATCATGAAGCTGTATCACAACTAGGTACAAAGTTAATTAGTAGAACCTTAATTTTCAACCTCCGTTCAAACAGAGAGTATTACAACTATAGAAACAGCATATGATATATACATACAGTACAGACCAAAAGTTTGGAAACATTACTATTTTTAATGTTTTTGAAAGAAGTTTCTTCTGCTCATCAAGCCTGCATTTATTTGATCAAAAATACAGAAAAAACAGTAATATTGTGAAATATTATTACAACTTAAAATAATAGTTTTCTATTTGAATATACTTTAAAAATAATTTATTCCTGTGATGCAAAGCTGAATTTTCAGCATCATTACTCCAGCCTTCAGTGTCACATGTAACATCCAGTCTATCACATGATCATTTAGAAATCATTCTAATATTCTGATTTATTATGAGTGTTGGAAACAGTTCTGCTGTCTAATATATTTGATGAATAAAAGGTTAAAAAGAACTGCATTTATTCAAAAAAAAAAAAAAAAAAATTCTAATAATATATATTCTAATAATACATTTTCTTTACAATCACTTTTTATCAATTTAACACATCCTTGCTGAATAAAAGTATTGATTTTATTTAAAAAAAGAGAGAAAAAAAATTACTGACCCCAAATTACTGACCAGTAGTGTATATTGTTATTACAAAATATTTATATTTTAAAAACATAGCTTTTTTTTTTTTTTTTTTTTTTTTTTTTTTTTTACTTTTTATTCATCAAAGTATCCTAAAAAAGTATCACATGTTCTGAAAAAATATTAAGCAGCAGAACTGTTTCCAACTTTGATAATGAATCATCATATTAGAATGGTTTCTAAAGGATCATGTGATAATGATCCTAAAAATTCAGCTTTGCATCACAGAAATAAATGATAATTTAAAGTATAATACATTTAAAAACAATTATTTTAAATTGTAATAATATATCACAATATTACATTTTTTTTTCTGTATTTTTGATCAAATAAATGCAGGCTTGATGAGCAGAAGAAACTTCTTTCAAAAACATTAAAAATAGTAATGTTTCCAAACTTTTGGTCTGTACTGTACATATATACTCATTTGTAAGTGAGGTTAATAAAACATGCGAAATGATTGAATGTAAATATAATTTGCTATGTTAACCCTACTGTGAAGCGAGACTTCAAAAAACAGGGTTAAAGGAATTAATCAATTTCCAATGGTGATGAACGTCTTAACCTGGGCTTCTTAAGTAATACATGTCCTGCTTCTGCCATGTTTGAAAGTTGTTGAATATATAAATAAATGTGTCAATGAATGTTGCTACAGAGGCTTGTTAAACCTTTCAAATAAACAGTGCAGACTTTGTCTTGTGCTTTGATTTGTGTGGTTGTGGTTATAGCACTGGGCACTGATCTCACTCTTCCTTGTTCCTCTAAGTAAGCAAAAGCAAATATTTACAAAACTTTCCATCTTATTTTCTTTTAATGATTTCCAAGCAGTTGCAACACACATGTTCTTTTTTCATTTTCCTGACCTTTCAAAAACGTCCTGATGCCTTTGAAAGTGAGGGGCTGTTTGAGGTTCTGGTTGGGTCATGATTTTTCCACCTTCTTCTCCAACGGTAGGAAACAAACTGCCAAGCAGACCGCAAGTATCAGGTGGGTGATGTTTTCTGTGCTCTCCATGTTAGTAGTGTTTTAGTTCCAAATTTAAATGCCACACACATACTGCAACACTTTCCTACACTCTCAGAAATAAAGGTACAAAAGCTGTCACTGGGGCAGTACCTTTTCAAAAAGGTACACTTTTTTACCTATTATGGACCCCTATTTAGGTACCAAAATGGACCCTTAAGGTACAAATGCGTAACTTTTGAAAAGGTACCACCCCAGTGACAGCTGTTGTACTTTTATTTCTGAGAGTGTACTAAAAAATAACTTTAACCAGCCAAAGATTTTTAGAGGGGTTTTGGGAACTTGTTTGCAGTTTAAGTAGACATGTCCTGCTGACTTTTGACATGTTAGACATGAAAAATTGAGTGAAAGAAATTTGAAAGTCATTATTATCATTTTTAACACTGTAAATACAGTAGATAAAACAACATAATGAGGACAAAAGTCATGGTAGACTTGCACAATGTTGAAACTGTTATTCCTATTCATTCAGTTCATGAACCAAATGTTCTCAGCCTCCCACTTTCACTGTTTACACATGCATCCCTGAAGGCAGATCACCTCCGAACACTGAGAGGTTGTGCTTTCCTTAAAGGGATAATTCACTAAAAATGTCTAAAAATTTACTCTCCCTCAAGTTCCAAACCTGTATGAGTTTCTTTCTTCAATTAAACACAACAGACAATATTTAGAAGAATGTGGGTTGCCAAATGTTGCTGGTATCCATTGACTTCCATAGTATTTGTTTTTCTTTACTATGGCAGTTAGAAATTCATACATGTTTGGAACAACATGAGGGTGAGTAAATGTAATTTTTATTTTCATAATTCAATTATTATGAAATTTACTAGCAATTTCTGAGTGAAAACTGTTTAAGTGTATGCACTTCCATTTCAAATAATGGAGGCTAATGAAGGGAGTCAGTAGTCTATTCCCAAAAGAATTCCAGTAGCCATTTCCGGAAGCATGTCATCTTGTAATCAGTGTGTGGTATGGTGAAAAGAACTGGCCAGAAAGAACTACCCCAGAACGTATCTATTTATTCCATGAGAATAGGCGGCGCATGCACAGTTTATTACAGGGCGTGTGCGGTCACAGAGTGGGAGTCGTACTGATTAAAGAGTCTGACTGCTGTCAGTTCCCAGAATGCACTTCTGCAAGAGGAGGACACAACATTGTATTTTAGAATAAGGAGTTGGGATATATGTTAAACATAAATAAATACAGATGGGGAAAGTATCTACATAGGTCAGATTCTTGGCTAGATGAATAATAAATACAGTCGTATTGTATAGCTGAGGTTTCTAAAGTATGTAGGAGCATTTTTTGACTAAACCTTAGTGGCCACACATCTTTCAGAATGGATTTATTTTTGCTCTGTGTTTTTGTGTTCTGGGGTTATTGCTGTAATACAGTGCCTTTTGAACTGTTTTACTTTCAAAAATGTTTGTGTTACAATTTAAGTATTTATATAGAAGAATAAACCAGAGATATTTTTATTTCTCAGACATGTTACACCTATTCATTATAACTTCATTATTTACACAATGACAAAAAATTATTTAATAAACAAATAAAATCAAAAATTTAAATTAAGTCCTAAACTAACTGGATGAAACTGAAGAGCTGATGTTGATAAATTAGATTGGATATGGATTTAATTTACCATTTTTTTATGACTGCTTGCACATTTCTGTAATTTTATGAAACAGGAGGACTAATTTAGAGAGACAAAAGCCTAGTACCACAAAACATGGCAGAAATCATCAGATCCATTGAAAATACTTACTAATATTTGTGCTGTTTTCCCTCCAAAATGATGTCACTTCCTGTAGGATGATGTCATTAAGGAACTGTTTTTAAGGCATTTTTAAAATGGAATTTAATTACATTTAATTAAAAAAGAACTATAAAAAAACTTTTATAATTTCCATCCTCAGTGAATATAATATTTCATCCAGTATGTTAAGACACATGTGATGGGAACATGAAGATGTAATGCATAGGTATGACCTGCACTGTAAAAAATTTAATTAACAAAATGTTGGAATTAAATATACAAAAATAGCTAATATTCCCACCATAAATGATATAATAAAACATATTATATTAAGTCTACACAAATATATGTAAAAAAAAAAAAAAACATTGAATGAAGGGTTATTTTGAAATCCAGTCAACACTCAGAATCCAACCAACCAACTAAAATAATACTATAAAAACAAATCCAGCCAACAAGAGGGGACAGTTAATACAGAGGGGCCAGTCTTATGTTGTGCATTTGGTCACACTATTTTAAGGTCCAAATCTGGCTATTAACAAACCATTAACTATGACTTTTTGTCTCAGATGCTTATAGGGTAAGTGTTAAGTTTATGTGTTAGGTAGGATTAGAGCAGTAGGGTCATGTAGAATAAAATGCTTAATAATCTGTTTTTTATAATAATATGCAAATGTATTATAATACGTATTTTTATAATAATATGCAAATGTATTATAATACGTATAAAACTTTCACCATCTGCACCACTGAAGCTGACAATAAGCAATTGTCTTTTGTAGTTTTGAATAGCTCAATCGCACAATAACCATCTGCACAATGGTGGCAATTTATGTACCTCTGAAAACAACAATCGCACAATAACCTCGTAAAAAGCCTCTGCAAACAAGGTTCGCTCTCTATCCTCAATCCTGGTTGTTGAGAAGCATCGCAGAATCGTTAATTATTCAAATGCAAGCTGAAAGATATGATTTTAATTTTTTTTTTTTGAGTGACACGTAGAAGGTGGGGGCACACTGGGGGGCAATCAGTTTTCAGGAAGGGCAAATGCCCCCATGGCCTCTCCCCTGTCTACACCACTGCAGCCAACACTGAAATCATGACTGTGTCCGGATCAGCAACTAGAGATGACCTCGACAGTCCTGAATGTCAGAGGAGCCAATGACAACTAGATGAGCCCCAGAGACAGATCCCCTCCGAAGACCTCGTCACCTAGACGGCCATCAGGGCAAGACCACAGGGACCAGACCAGTCCTCTGCACAATCTTACTTTGCTGCAGCCTGCAGTCATCTGGCCAGAGAAGAACGATGGAGTTTTCGTTCCTTCGACACACCATTTTCCTGTTAAATACTGTAAAGCTGCTTTGACACAATCTGTATTGTAAAAAGCACTATGTAAATACACTTGATACTTGATTACAGTTGAACTGTAACACCTGGTTAATTCATTTTTTCTGACTTCTTCATTTTAAAGATGTAATTGTGAACAGTAGTAATATTTGTAAATATTTGTTTGCAAACATTTTGTTTAACTTGTTTAGTCTTTTTAAGTTCATTAAACAAATTTTTAAAATGAATTTTGTAGTAGTATTACAAATGTAATGTTTGACAGTTCACCCAAAAAATGGAAGTTTGCTGTTATTTTAATGCCCCTCGGGCCATCTAAGATGTTAGTGGCTTTGTTTTCTTCAGTAGAACAGATTTTTATCTGAAACAGCGATCCTTGGCGATTCATACACTACATGTCTGTGGCTGCCGGTTTTTGATTGTTTTGCTTCATAAGACCTCAATGTATCCTCAGGAGCCTTTCGTAATTTGGTCTTGTCTGTATATGTTTATTTGACTCTCAAAGCCGGCAGCCAGAGGTGTGCAGTTTACGAATTGCCAAAGACAATGGTTTCACCTAAAAACATCTTTTACTGTTCAACTGAAGAAAAAAAAAAAAGTTGACTACATCTTGGATGGCTTGAGGGTGAGTCAATTAACAGCAAATATTCATTTTTGGGTGAAAAATCCCTTTAAGCCTCCCTAGTCTGTATGACAAACGTTATACATGCAGATCATTATTAAATAAATGTTCCTGTGGCTCAGTGGTAGAGCACTGGGTTAGCAGTGCAAAAGGTTGTGGGTTCAATTCCCAGGGAACATACTTATTGATAAAAAAATATTTATATATTATAGCCTGAATGTACTGTAAGTTGCTTTGGATAAAAGCGTCTGATAAGTGCAAAAATTTAAACAAAGGCTATTATGTGTTTTTAGTGATTGCTAGACACCAGTTAATAATTTTCTTAAACTCAGTATAAAATATAATAACTAGTTCCACGGCAATATCTTATGATGCCCAAATAATAAATCTTAGTTGAGGTAACATGAAATACTTGGAGGAAATGGTTACATTTTAATTGACATGCTTTGCTGTAGTGTTCAAATGTCTGACCAATTAAAACATTTTAGTTGAATGGCCTATAAAACTATTTCAGCAAAGGTTGAGCCAAATAAAAAAATAACAATTCAGGCAACACTTTAAAGACAGAAATTGACTATTTAAAATTTATGTGGAGTTACTTAATAATAATTATTTAACATCTCAAATTTTTTTAGTGAGTAGCTTATGTGCCCTGCTGGTCCTGGAAACCGTCTGGTTTTTATTAGATCAGGTCTGGGTTCAGGTTATGGTCAGAAGCCTTGGAATTGCAGCTATGTTTATGTAAAAGATTTCATAACGCCTTCCTTCCACTAACTAGTTATTGTTTATTTTAAATTATTTCATGTGAATTTCTACCTGCATTCCAATGTGCTGATCCCAGATATATGAGGCTAATTTTGGGATGCTCTTCTTGTCTTTGTATGCCAAGAGGGATAATTAGTTTCCCATAATTATTTATCAGTCCTTATCTGGAAATTCCAAACGTTTTTTTTTTCTAGTCCCATAGGGAAATAACATGTCACTCCCTTCAGAAAATTTGGAAAGTCACACTTTATCAGTATAGTCAGTAAATAACATTCCAGAGAGGAGCAGATGGTCATCAGAAAACTCCCATCCCACTGGTTTCAAACTTACATTAAAGCTCTTAGGATTTCCAAAGTGATTATTCAAATCCACTCCAGTACTCAAACATGCTTCCCATACAAAAAAGAAAGAAAATCTAAATAAAAAAAGATTTGACAATATAAATAGTAATTAATTTGAGGTAGGACTAAGGTTTAAGGGATGGTTCACCAAACCAAAATCATCATTTACTCATCCTCATGTTGTTCCAAACCTGTATGGAGAAGATCATTTGAAGAATGTTTGTAAACAGCTGCTTGTAGCCTTTGATCTTCTTTTTTTTTTTTAAACTATTATGAAAAGTAAGTGACTTGACATACAGCCAAGTATGGTGACCCATACTCAGGATTCGTGCTCTGCATTTAACCCATCAAAAGTGCACACACACAGCAGTGAACACACACACACACACATGAACACACACCTGGAGCAGTGGGCAGCCATTTATCCTGCAGCACCCGGGGAGCAGTTGGGGGCTCGGTGCCTTGCTCAAGGGCACCTCAGTCGTAGTATTGCCGGCCCGAGACTCAAACTCACAACCTTAGGGTTAGGAGTGAAACTCTCTAACCACTAGGCCACGACTTCCCCCATTATACTGTTTTTCATACTTGTTTGGTTACCAACATTCTTCTAAATACATTATTTTGTGTTTAACAGAATCAAGAAACTCTTTCTTAGTTCATGTTAACTAAAGAAAGGATAACAAATGGAACCTTACTGGAAATTGTTACAAAGATGCTTTCCATTAAATAAGCACGCACTATTAAAAAGGAAAGGAAAATGTGCAATCTAGAGTCTTATGATATAAATCCCTTCAACTTTGAATTTAGTGTGTCTGTGCCTGATCAAGAATCTACACTTAACTTGTAAAATGTGTGTGCGCATGCCTGAAGGGTCGAGGGCAGGCCACATGCCACAGATACTTGAACATTCACTGTATCAATGGTCACTGAGCGTTTGTCAGGAGACACGCAGAGCCACAGAGCGCGTGCAAGACAGCTGCTCTGAAGCGTGTGCGGTTGAACCGAACATGGAACATTAACCACTGGATACTGAAGCATCTTGTGCATCAATAGAATAAGAACATCTGACCATCTGTACAAAAGGAATCACATGGTCATTGTCAGAAAAATGCTTATTTGATCAGCAACCTTTAGTGAGAGATATCTTAAATATTTAGTCTTCATTGTACGTCATAATGTTTTTTTGTTTAAAATATTTTATATAGGACTTCTGACAGACTGTTTCACGCAAGTGCTAAAAACTCCCGATGACTGAATTCTACGGGATATTGTGAGCTAGTTTAAACTGCTTCCAGTTTCAGCTTGACAGTCCGATTTATGACCGTTTTCTCAAACTGAAAACTGATGGGAGAATTTCTACATTGACGGAAATAGCACATAGTTTGGAATATTGCCCCAACATAGTGAGGAAAGTAAATAAATATGCCTGTGGAGAGGATGTCATTAACATTCCTTCAGTGTTTGTAAAAGTATCGTGTGTTTTAAGAGGGAGACATTTGATTATCATACAGCCGTCACCCCACACATAAACCAATGGACTAGTCATAAAAGGAGATTTGAGAATTTCGCAATAAATATTTCATCCTATTTCCCAGTAAAAATGTCTAAACATCCTTAAAATGAGGAATTGACTTGAAAAGCAGTTTTCAAAAAAATATCTTGAATCATTGTTTAATAATTAACATGCTGCAAACCTTTCTAATTTTTGTTTGTTCATAGTACTGAATTACATAATTCTTAATTCATTTAATTATTCAGCTGTTTTCTGCATTTGCTAAGATGCACTTAATGCTTTGTTTTCTTAAGAAACTGTTCACATGGTACAAACAAGTAGGTGTTTATCTGTCAGATGATGTGAAATGAACCAAAGAAGATCCAAAGGATTCCAGATGTTTATGGTCTAACATGAATTGCATTCCTGTAACCTGACATGCTCTTTATCTCTGTTCACAGCAGCCAATGTGAACAGATCTTTCTCACATAATCTGCCTATATTGCTTATCATTTAATGATTAATTTTAAACAAAATCTTGAAATAATTACTCCATACTCACACACCTGGCCACCACTTACATGTAAAAGTCCTTGATTCAATATATACTGTACATACAAATTAGGACAGAAAGTCACATTTTAACTTTATTTTTCTAAAAAAAAATAAAAAGTATGGATTAGTTAAGTTAACCTATAAGTTGCTTAGGTTTAGGTCCAACATGAAAAGACATCTGTCATCAGTTACTCACTCCCATGTGATATTTCCGTGCATCTAGAATGATGAAAACATGTCTTGTTAGTTTTGATGGACTGCTGTTTATGATTGGACAGGCAGATGAAGTGAAGTACTGTCTGAAAAATTTTACTGAGTTATCTTGCAATCTACCCACAAAAGCCCCAGAGGGTCAGTCTGAGTCTGAGTCTGAATTTTTGCTTTTGTTTTGCATCTGTTACATCATGAGGAAGCTGCGTTCTGGATGGCGGCGAGTCTCGTCTGCAGCTGTTCGGCGTGTGTGAAGCACATTCCCATTGATCCGTCATTCAGTGTTCATGTAAAAGAAAACAGATGCTTTGCTATGTGCAAATCCATGCAGCTCTTTCAAAGCAGAGCAGCCTCATCAGAGAAAGACCCTTTAGCAACTTATATCCACACACTGCAAAACACAAATCCACAAGTCCTGGATATAATCATGTGATGATTATGTGAAAGCTGTAAAACATTTAAGTGGCTTTAAAAAATTAAATATACTAGTTTAATTATATTATATTATACTGGTTAAAAGTTTGAGGTCAGTAAAACGTTATGTATTGGTTTAATTTAATTATTTTATTAATTTGACAAATTATTGCTTTTATTGAGCAAAGGTGCAATAAAGTGATCAAAAGTAACAGTAAAGACATTTATAATATTACAAAAGATATCTAATTTCAAACAATAAATATTTTTACTGTAATTTTGATCTTCTTTCAAGAATATTAAAGTGCCCCTATTTTGAGTTGTGAAAGGTTCATATTTTGGTTTTGGGAGTCCCCAACAACAGGCTGAAATGCATGCAAGGTCAAAAAACACTTTAATTTTCTTATAATATGCATTTATTTTCACCTTATTTGCTCAACGACTCCCAAACGATTCGTTTAACGATTATTTTTTCCAAACCCCTCCTTTGCATGATACTAATCTGTGGTGATTGGTCTGATTGGTCTCATTTTAATGACATCATGCCTGTAATACCTGGTAAAGCAGCGTTTGTGAGCACAGTGCTGCTTTGTTTACAGCGTTACCGGGGAAACAGCTATTTTATTGCTCCAAAAGCAGCACCAAGTGGCAAAGAATGAATTTGCATTTTCATTCAGACCAATGCAAAAAGACCAGCAAGTGGGCAGTCAATTTGCTAATGTTTCATGTTTGCATTTAAAAACAACTCGTGTCAATGATTCAGAGTCAACTCTTTCTTTTGAGAGACAATAACTTTATACACGGTGCACTTTGCAGGATGCTTTCATTCACTTAGAGCTGTGTTACACACTGCATGAAAGGTCATTTTCAAAAATCCATAATAGGGGCACTTTAAAACGCCATGTGAAAATAACACGACTGGCTGAATACTACTTGGATTTATTTATTTTAGAAAATATTTTTCTTTTTATCTTGATAGCCACTTGATGCATTTACTCACAGAATAAAGTAATCATACCTGACTTTGAATATTTCACGTCACCAGGTTACAACCAGTACAACCTAAAAATGACTAACTGCACCTGTATGTTTCACTTTGTTTCTCATTCACTCTTCACTTTGTTCAGTCATGTGACTACAGAAGGATTGAAATGTGTATAAATAGAATCTGATACTTTTATGCTGCTTTTGTCATATTTGAAGCCTGACATAGTATTTGGTGTCCACTTACAGTACATTGTGTGGAAAAGAGCAGCTCAGACATACTAAAAAAATATTTTGTATCCTCTGTCTCATTGTTCTTGCTGTTACTTCTCTCTGTGTTTTGTGTGTGAGGCTGGAGGGGAGCAGAGCGAGGGAAGACAGAAATATCTGAGGGTGTGTAGGCCAAGGTTTAACCACTGGCATGCAGCAGGAAACAGGCCTCTCTCTCCAGCAGGAGGATATGTTTGCTTCCCAATAAGAAAGAGAGATGCTTGTGATTACTCAAACGATTCACAGAAGACACTTATACATCTTTTATGACGTCAAAAACCTTCCAGTCACGTACAGTACAAGTTAACAGTTACAGTTAACAGCAGATGTTCAACTTCAATAGAAAGTGTCACATGACCCTTCAGAAATTATTGTAATATTCTGATTTCTTCTTTTTATCAATGTTGAATATATACATATACACAAACACACACACACACACACACACACTGTGTTGGGGGTAACGTGAGCAACAAGTAACTTGAGAAATGTAATCGGATTACTTTTAAATTTACAATAAAATATTACTTTAAAAGAGTTACTTTAGAGATGCCAAAATATAATAGATTTTATATTTATTTTTTTATTGTTACTAAAAAACAAACAAGCAAGCCCAGCCCAGGTGACCAAAAGTAACATAGTGCATCACTTTCCTAGTGAGATTTTTTTGGAGTAACGTTATATTGTAATGCATTACTTTTAAATGTATTTTTCTGAAACAAAAACACTATCTTTCTGCACTGTGTAACAACTTTAAACAGATACATTTATACAAAATGGAAAATATAACACAGAAAGATGAACCACTTCATTTGCAGTTTCTGTTTGAAGAAACCAATTCACTAATATGAATCAGACTTTCCAACAGCAAAAACAAAGAAAGGACGGTTTAGTGGAACAAATTCAATTCAAACAATATGACAGAATGTGGTATTTATTCACACTCCACAACTACTTGGAAAAGGCAGCTTGTTAACTGACTGGAAAAGCTTCTTTATTTAACTTAGATATGTCACTGGGGAGTAAAATGTTAAATCAAAAATAAATGCTTCGAACTGTTTAGTCTTTACTAAAAATTCCAACTGCTGTTTTCCTTTTTAGTAAACATGATTTTAGTCTTTAGGAGTCATTTTAGGTGAAAACACCACCAATCCATGATGGACCAAAAGCTTGGCTCTTCTTGACAGTACAAGTGTTGTTTGGACTTTCTAAATCCAAATGACCTTAAAACTAACACAGGGCTGGTCATAACAGCTCCATTAATAGACTCAGTCCCTCCTACGACTGTAGACAAACTTAAAAAATAAGAACAAACACTCTTTGCAAATGTGTGTGTGCGTCTCTGTGCAACCATATTCCCGCCGGAATAAGTTTGTCATAGCCATTCACACGCAAATACACACTCATGCTGGGTGAATCTGTGTCTTGTTTGCGGGCAGTTGAAGCGTTTAATGAGAAAAATACACCACAAAACACAGCAGGATCTCTTGGCGGCTGGTTTAGCAGAGATGACAGTCAATGACAGTAATGCAAGCGCCCCCTGCTGGGATATGTCTGCATGTGCACACTTTTACCGATTTTAAAGTACTAGTAATTTATAGCCAAATCAACTCCTATAAGCTGCTATATACAAGCTCAGAGTTGTAAGAGAGAAATTTCTGTTCTTAATATTCTAAAATCAAAAATGTCTTTTACTGTCGCTTACATTCATCAGAG